>NC_058383.1:36554069-36804069 GCF_018350175.1 Felis catus
GTTTTTAAACTGGGTTGTCTTTTAATAATTGAGCTTTAAGGGTTCTTTGTATATTTTAGGTACAAGAGCCTGACTGGATGTATCATTTGCAAATATTTTCTACCATTCTTTAGGCTGTGTGATCACTTTGTGTGTGTGTGTGTGTGTGTGTGTGTGTGTGTGTGTGTGTGTGTGTGGTCACTTTTGAACAATGTCTTATACTAAAGTGGCTTGGTCATGTGGTTTACACATAAGCAATAGTGGGACAGGTCACACATACTTTCAGTTTTCTCTCCCAGCTCCTGCAGGGGGTTAAGACTGGGACACAGGTTTTGAGGGCCTCTATTTAACCGAGTCAACACACAAACAAAAAATGCCAGGACTCGATACCACACAAATCAAGTCAGACTCTCTGGAGTTGAAGCAAAAGCTTTGATAATTCTTAAATCTCCCCAGGTGATGACAATGTACAGGCAGACTGTGAACCACTGGTCTAAGCCCTGAGTAAATGTTGTCTTTGTCCTGGAGGGAGCTGTCTTTTGAGTCAAGGTCAGCCCACCAGGCAGCAGGACATCTGCAAGTAGTACTGCCAGATTCCCTGCCATGAGGTCCTGCAGTTCTCATTTACCATGGCAGCTCCTATACCTCCAAATGCTCTCTCCAAAGACAGGCAAGTGGATCAAGGCCTAGGATATTCACAAAGAAAATAGCTAAGTGCATGGATCTGGGACAATGTCTGCGAAGTTCAAAAACCCCAAACAGAGCCAAAAAGTAGAAACAATCCAAATGTCCATCAACAGATGAATGAATAGGCAAAATGTGGTCTATCCATGCGGTAGACTAAGATCCAGCCACAGAAAGGAATGAGGTTCTGATTCAGGCTGCAACACAGGTTAACCTTGAAAACAAACTAAGTGAAATAAGCCAGATATAAAAGGCCTCATATTGTACTATCGCACGGGCATGAGGGCTACAGAGACAGAGAAAAAGCAAACTAATGGTTTCAAGGCACTAGGAAGAGGAGAGAATAGGGAATAAAGCTTTGTGGATACAGGGTTTTGTTTGGGAAGATGCATGTATTTCGGAACTAGATAGAGATGACTGTTACACGATATTGTCAATGCACTAAATGCCACTCAGTCGTTCACTTCAAAATGGTTAATTTTATGTTAATTTTACCCCAATGGTTTTAAAAGATGAAATAAATCTCAACCAACCCAAACCTCTATCCCTTTGTCCATTTTTTTGGTGAGTTGACCATATCTTTTTCCCAACAAAAATAAATATATGAAACCACAGACTTCGACATACATCTATACAATCAAGAGAAGTTGCCTCCTCTATTAATCTCAAAAGCCATTAAAATTAATAGAGTCTGTATCAGGAATGTCTAATAGAGTTACCAATTCACTGAATCAAGAAACAAGCATGAGTGATAGCAGAAATGTGGTCCCCCCACACACACAATGAGGATGTCATCCTCACGTGTGAGTGAGGTGCAGTTAAGTATGGCCTACCAGCCCATCTGTGGGGGCATGGATGGCATGTGACACCTGAGGGAGGATATTCACTCAGGAGGGAGCAGCCCACCTGGCCATGCTGCCATGTGAGGGGTATTTTTGAAAATAGAAGCTTGAGAGGCATGGTAAAAAACCACTCTGGGAGAGAAATACCACTTCATCACTGTGCCCTTGCAAGGAAACTTAAAGCGCACACACACAAAAAAATGTCCATTTGCACATAGGCAACAATGTCTGAAAGAGACGTAACGAGACAAGGGAAAGCAGGACATACAGACGTCTCTGCAAAAATGCTAGGAGATGCGGCATGGAGATAAAAGAGGGCATTAGTGATGCACGATGAAACTCGGACATTTTTCTGGCTCGAGATGCTGAACACAGCACTCAAGTTTTTCCAAGGACGAGAACAGCATGGGGCTGGTGAAGGAGACATGGGTTATTACAGGAGCTTTTGCAAGATGAAGTCGGGGAGAATGGCAAAACAAGTGAAGTGTTAAATAAATACTTCCTGAATGGAATCACGAGGGAGAACACTAAAATTAGGATGTCTGACAAGGGCTTTTTATCCAATCTGCTCAGGATTTCTTCAGGGTTCCTGAGAGAGGAGTTGTCAGTGACCCACATGACACCACGGGCCATTTATGCAGAAATGAGATAGTTGAAGCACGGGGCACTGGGCAGGCTGATTAGAGGGATGTGGACCTAACTCAATGAAACCAGCAATGCCTACGGCAGCCCTGAGACAGTCCTAGAGACAAGTATCCGCAATGAAAGAGGGCACCAACCAGAGAATCACTACACTGCACAGGCTGAGAGAGTGGGTTCTAGAGTCAGGCAGCCCAGCATTGGAGATCTTGCTCTGTTTTTTAATCAATGCATGACCTTGAACAACTCACTCCACCTCCCTGAGCCTTTGCTCTCCCATCTGTAGAATGGAGATAATAGCTTTATCATAGGAGGATGTTAAATCAGACAATCATAAAAATCTAGTGAATTGTTAACTGTTACCATCCCATTTCACAAAAAATAAACCGAGTCCGAAGTGGTTCAACAGCATTCGTGGATGTCCCTAACCTATGTATTGGCTTTTACTGTGTACGTGGCGTTTTGTGGCAAGAACTGTGGGTGAAACACGTCGTTTGATCTCTATAACAACCTAAGTGACTCAGGAGACAGACTGGACCTCTCCCCAGCTGTGTGACCTGGCACATGTCATGTAATCTCTCTATGCCTCAGTTTCCTCTTCTGATAAAATGGGGATAGTAACAGCACCTTTTCCACAGGGCTGCCATGAAGATAAAAGAGGTACTGTGTGTAAAGGTCTGAGGATAGAGCCTGGCACGTGCCAATAAATGCGACAGTCATATTGTTAATGATATTAGCTCATCTTACAAATGAGGCCCAGACAGGGTAAGCAAATTGCCCAAGGACACGTAGCTGCTAAGGGAAGAGTGTGTGTGTGACTCTAGTCCCTGCTCCTCTTTCTGAGTCTCTCAAGAGACACTTGGGGCTTAACGAGCCACCACTTCTCCCTGGAATTCGCACCCACCTGAGACATAACACAGTGTAGAGGTTAAGACACTGTGCTCTGTACTCAGATCAGCCTGGCTTCGAATGTAAGCTCTGCTCTTGACGTGGCATGTGACTGTAGCGGGTTCTTTCTTCTCTGTTTGTGTGCTCATCTTCAAGAGGGTGGTGGTGGGGATAAGAGCACATCAATTCCTCAATTTGTGGCAACTGTTAATGTTTTCTGCTGGCCCTATGTAGAAGGTGAGATAGTGACTAGGCTAAGCTGTGCCATGCATGGCCTCCTTCCACTAAGCTGCTCTAGATGCATCCATCTAGATGCCCTTCCGCCTCATCAGCTGGTCTCTATCCTGTGCCCCGCGTCCTGTCTGTCCCTGTGGCCCGCCAACAGGAACAACTCCGTGGGAATGTGGTCTGATACTCAGGGGACCCGGGTGTAAGCCAAGTCCCCAGGATTAGGGCTCTCTTGAGACTGCCTCCCTGCGGAAGAGGGAACCGTCAGCTCTTTTAACAGGGAAATAATTGCAAGTTTGAATGTGGATTCGACGCCGAACAACTGCAATTAGAAGCCGCCTTCTGTTCGGAACAACTGCTGCTTAAATGTAATCCCCGTGTCGTGCATAAACCCCAAATGAGTTTCTCAGCTTTGCTTTCAACTACACTGACTGCATTAGAACGCCCTCAGTTCCTTTCCTGAAGCACACATTGCTTCCTAGCGCTCAGCGGCTTCTCTCTGTTCTTAAGTCATCCAAACGCCTTACCTGAGCCCTCCAGGCCTTGCATGTGGTCTGCCCCCTGCTCACCCTTCATCCTCTTCCTCCTCACCTCACCCTCTCTCACTCTGAGCTCCAGCTGTTCCTCCTATTGCCCCAACACGGGAAGGTCTTTACTTGCCTTCTGCTACTGGAACTCCTATGTACGGGGGTAATAACAGCACCTTTTCCACAGGGCTGCCGTGAGGGTAAATGAGTTACTGCGTGTAAAGGTCGGAGAACAGAGCCTGGCACGTACCAATAAATGTGACAATTATATTATCAGTGATATTAGCTCATCTTACAAATGAGGCCCTTTAGGTCTGCAATCCAAACACCTCCTCCAGGAAGCCTTCTGCAATGTACCACACTAAGTAAGGAACCCCTGTGACATACCCTTACAGCACTGTGTACATTGTGGCACTTCCTAAAGCTTGTGAGTATTCCGTTGTATTAGTTATTGGCATTATTTGCACAATGAATAACAGGATGATGGTCACCCCCACATAACTGTGTCCCATCCATGTCCCATGAATGCTTTGTTCTACCCCCAGCATAGCCACCAGTGGCGCACAGCAAGTACTCAACACACCTATGTGGAAAGAACAAGCGTTTAATCATGCAAATGGATTATTCTTCCTAATGAGTACAAACTGATTGAGGTAGGACCTGCGTCTGAAACCTATTTCTGTTCCTCACAGAACCTAGCACAATCCCTAGCACATAGGAGGTACACAGTGTGAATCAGCATTTTTAATCAAACTCATGCTTTAGTCCCTATTTTCATTTCTGTCAGGAAAGTGCCAGCCCAAGTCCCTGGCAACCCTTCCCCATCCTCCTCTAGATCCAGTCAAATGAAATCTGAGGGTTGTCAGCATGGGGATTTGACCTTACTTAGGAAGACAGATGACCCTTTCCATCTCATTAAAAAAAAAAAAAAATCCATCCTAGCACTGCCCATGCTGATATTCCTGCATCATCCCAACCTGCAGACCTCCTCAGAGGAGAAGTTGAAATAAAGGGAAATACCCCTTGCTTGGCTGGTCCCAGGAAAAACTCTGGTCTGTTCTCACCCCTGCAAGACTGGGAAGTGACAGGGAAGGACTTGCCTCCATGTATAATGTTCCAGGCTCTGCCCTTTGAGGAATGGGATCATTAAGATGGGTTATGACATAAATGTAATGCCATCTGCTCAACAGCTTCCTGCCTCTGGGCTGCCCTTGGCTGGAATCCCACCAATTTACCTTTAATTAAACCAGAGTGTAGTTGTCCCCCAACCTGTTGGCCAGCAGTGGGATCAGGAGGCACTGCCCCAAGAGCAAAGTCGGGACAGCATCAGACATCATGGAAGGTAACATTTCCACCTGCTCCCCGAAGATGGCACACTTGGCGGGGGGCGGCTTAAGACCCACATAAAGCAGATGTTTGGAAGCCAAGAGCCTCCCTAAGAGAATAACGAGTGTTGAAGCAGGACCAGCTGGAGGCAGCAAGCCAGCCGAGCAGCCCTGGCCTTGGTCTAACGCCCGCCGTACTGGCAGCATGGCATCGGGCATGATTAAGGGGGAAGTCTAAACCACTATGGGGAGAAGGAGGCACTTCTCTCAGTCCTTGAGAAGATCTGCAAGCTCAGTGGGCACTTATCCCAAAGAAACAGTGCCAGGCAAAGCTGAGACCCACGCAGCTGGGGATGTTTTCCCACAAGCTCCATTACCAATCAGTCCCTGCAGCTGCTCCCAGATCAGAGTGGAATCCAATCAGTCAATGTTCCTGGGAACCCAGAAAAGCAAGCCCACATTCCCTGCCTCTCTGGGCTCAGCCTTCACTTACCTGAATGGTGCTAGGGTTCCCCCATGAACCGGCACCGTGCTAGACCCAGCAAGACTGCTGTGAAGAAAAGAAGCACACTCCCTGCCCTCCCGGGGCTTAAAAGTCTGTTGTGGAAGATACTAAGGAAGTAATTACGAAATTGGGTACTTGTAAGTATGATAGGTGCCATCAAAGGAAAAGTCCAGGGTGGCACATCAATATCTGAAAGATGATCAAAGGTGGTAGAAAAAGTGGGGCTGGAAGCAATCCTGGCAGAGGCGGGCAACTCAGGCAAAGGCCCTAAGCTGGCATTTAAGAGATCAAACCAGTGCCCGTATGGCAGCAGAAAGAGCAGGATAAACAAGTCACACGATCAGGGTCTTAGAGGCCATGCTAAGAACTTTGACCATTCTTGGAGAGCAGCAGGGTGTTGAAACAAGATCAGAGGTGTTTGGAAAACCACTTTGGACTTTAGGGGTGCAGGAGTGGATGGGTGAACACAGTAGGAGGCCGCAAGGGGAATCCAAGAATCCCGATGCTATAGATGAAAGGAGAGATGTGGAGGATAAGGTGTTGAGGGAATGACTTCCTAGGACAGAAGAATTCAAGGGTATGGAGATTGAGGGAGGGGAGGAAAGGAGGACTCCCCAGCTTCTATAGGAACACGTGGGCAGGTGGTTGTGCTGTTCCCTGAGCTGGAGGAGAAGATGGAGAGCTCCATGTTGACCTCGCTGGAGAATTAGAGATGTGTGTGCTCCATGCGCTTGAACCTCTGGGGCTGAGGGGTTGGAAACAACCTGGCCCTGTGGAGTCTCATCTCCATTTAACCTCCATTTTCTACATGGCTCATTATTGGTGCTTCACAGAGGGGTTCCTCAGGATTCGTTTAGAATCTGCTGAGAACCATGAAGGCCTCAGAACTAACAGCTGTCAGAACTAAATTAATAAAACAACAAGGCAGCCTTTTCTTTCTTTCCTCCTTTTTCTTCCCCCCACCCTCCCCGCCCCCCATGCCCAGAATCGCTGTGCGGGAATATTTGCAGAAAGCACCTGATCTCCCAGTGGCTTTTCATGTTTTAAAATTGACAATTCTTTCATTCCAGTCAATAAACTTCTAAATGTCAGACCATGGATGGGGTTTTCCTGGCGGGGTTTGGGGTCCAAGGTCCTTTATGAGATGCAAGAGGGATGAGGGAACAGAAATAGATCTCTCTCTCTCTCTTCCACCCTCTTTTCCACATGCTTATGCGCATGCACGTGCACTCACTCACACACACACACACACACACACACACACTCCAGCAAGTGACATTTGGTTACCAGAAAGAACAGTGGCCAACATGCCTTCTGATAAAATAAGAGCAAGCAGAAGTCTAAGTCGTCCATCAGAAATTTCAAAACCCAAAACCTCCTGGCTTGCATCTAACTTAGATTCATCTGGTGGCAAGAAAGTCCCCTAATAGAAGATTCTCTGTATTAGGCTGAACCAAAAGAAACCTCCAACATTTGACAGTAAAGAACAGCCATTCATCAGTCTAATGATATTTATTTATCCCGCTTAGTATGGATATTGGCTTTCTTGCAGAAATATTAATGTGTTTGATTATGGAGTGTTGCCCCAGGTCCCACTGGAGGCGTGATGTAATGGATTGCAGGGACAACTGATAGCCTTCCTAAAGTCTGAAAAATGGTGAGCTCCAAACCACACCTGGCCTCAGGGGAGTGCAAACCTGTAGTAATAAAACAGTCATTAAAAACATTTATGGAGGGGCGCCTGGGTGGCGCAGTCGGTTAAGTGTCCGACTTCAGCCAGGTCACGATTTCGCGGTCTGTGAGTTCAAGCCCCGCGTCGGGCTCTGGGCTGATGGCTCAGAGCCTGGAGCCTGTTTCCGATTCTGTGTCTCCCTCTCTCTCTGCCCTTCCCCCGTTCATGCTCTGTCTCTCTCTGTCCCAAAAATAAATAAACGTTGAAAAAAAAATAAAAAAAAAACCATTTATGGGGCACTTTCCATGTTCAAGGCACAGTACATCAGATGATCCATTTCAAAGTGAGGATGTGCAAAGGGTTCATGAGTGCTAATTATATGGATACGTATAAGGCACGATTTTTCTCATTTAAATTTTAGCTAGTGAAACTCCTCACTGTTTTCACCTAACAATGTTGGGGTAAGCCATCCCCCAAATAGGTTCATACCTCTGTGCACCCCCAATCTGAAGGAAAACCATGATTTAGCTGCACAGGGTGGAAGCTGTTAGTTACAGAGCCAATCAGCCTGACAGGAGGCTCGTTACATCCCAAGTCTGCTTGTTCTCAGATCTTCATGAAATAATTACACTGCTCTTTTCTCGTGGAAAACAGTTTGCTTTAACTTGGGGAAATGTGTGATTTGATAAAGACATCCCACACGGGGCTCCTAGGGGTGTTCAATTAAGAGAGATAAACCAACTTGGAAAATGTCCTGACAGTGTCTTCTGTCAGAGAAGCTGGAGGTGAGGGACCGGGGGAGTGGGGAGAAAGGACAGCATCACTGGGAGGACAAGAGCCTCGGCAGAGGGCTCTAAACCATAGAAATGGCTCCCAATGGATATCTGTGGTTTAACTCCTCTTTAATCATGGCCCAAGTGGTGTAATAAGCCATTCTTAGAACTTAATAACTCCTCAGCATCCAATCAATAATGCTCTGAAAAATCTCTTCCCTTTATTTAGTTCTATAGCACTCAGATACTTCAGCTTCTTGTTCCCCGTGAACTCTGCAACTGCACACCTCATCTCCTTTAAGCAAAGGGCAGCTTGCTGACATGTCCAACCCAGAAGGTGTACCTTTAAGAAAAAGGCTCTGATGGGAACTCTTCATGATGGAGAAGCGAGAAGTACCGAAGAGATAAATGAGTCAGCATATGTGCAGTATCTCCAAAACCAACCTGAAACTGACTTTGGCACTTCTCCTACCTCCTGTTAATGAAAATATCATCAGGATCTTTCAGAGAAAGAGGCCAGGATGCACATCTTTATAAGATTCATCTGGGAAATTATCGCTATCCAGTTAAGCTGCTTGCAGTACTGAAAAATGAACAAAATTTTTTTTTTAGTTCCTCCCTTGAAAAGATGGATGGAGGCTTTTCACTTTAATTTTTTTAACTACTTTTCTTGGTGGATGTGGACTCTGGAATCAACAGAAAAACAAGCAGTGGGAGAGAAAAGGGAAAAGTCCATCAAAAGAAGAAATTGCTGGGGCGCCTGGGTGGCTCAGTTGGTTAAACATCTGACTTCAGCTAAGGTCATGATCTCTTGGTTAGGGAGTTCAAGCCCCACATCGGGCTATGTGCTGACAACTCAGAGCCTCAAGCCTGCTTCAGATTCTCTCTCTCTCTCTCTCTCTCTCTCTCTCTCTCTCTCTCTCTCATAAACATTTAAAAAATTAAAAGAAAAGAAGAAGAAATTGCTGCAAAGCCCTCACACCCAAGCAGTCCCAGCCCAAAGGAGCAGATAGCCTCACTCTAAAGTGCAAACACTGGTGATCCATTTGCTGCAAATTTCATATAAATGGGAGCTTTTGATGCTATTATTAAAAATGAGGGAAGATGAGGCATCGAGGTATTCTCTGGCCTGTCATTCCAGCTCAGGCAGAGGTTACATCCCCTATCAAATGGAGACATCATGATCTCCTCCTCCTACTTTGACAGGAAGGTGGTTGGCCCAGTTAGATCAATGAAGGTGAAGTGACTATTTATTGGGTAGGTCTACACAATGCAGCTCTTCTGACTTCTCCATGTGCCTCTGGAATCTTTATCTCTGAGATAGCTACCTCCAAGCCTAGTGGATGTGGGACGTGTGTTTCATTCCCATTAGGTAGGAAGAGAGTTGCCAGGGAATGTGGTACCAAAATTTCCATTTCCCAGACAGACTTGAACAGCTTTAAACAAGGAATTTCACTTTTCTGCAGTCTAGGAGTATCATCCATAAAATGAGCCAAGTGGTACCTGCCTCACAGTGAGCTGTGAGGACGATCACCTGAGAGCACATGAAAGACAAGTTAACTCAATAAATGGTGGCTGTGTTGATGATAACGATGTCAATGAGGATAATGCTGATGATGACCTTGATGGTTTACTTTTCCTTCATTTCACCTATTCCTCAATACGTGATTTCTCAGAATTAAAATTAAGAGACTATTCAGAGAGAGCAATTTAGAATGTTTTTAGAGTAAAAGAAGTCTCACAACTGTGAGAAAAGATGTCCCCTTCTCAAAGCAAATATGCTCCCAAGGTAATAAAACAATCCCAATGTGAAATCCCTCAGCAGAGGCTGTTGTACCACAAGGTGAATGACCCTTATTATCACAAAGTTGTTAAAGTATCCATTTGTTATCTGGTTAGTCAGGGGGACAGGGCCAAAATCCATTTAGCACACTATTTATCAAGCAGCAGGATTTGAAGAGCCAGGCTCACGGCTCAGTGGTTGGGCTGCCACCATCTCTGCAGCTCACTTCTGGCTTTGTGAAGCTTCCCCTTCTGGAGCCAACACTTTCTTGCAAAATGAGAAAATGAAATAACGACTTCCAAGAGTTTGCCGAAAGCGCCCCCCACCCCATTTCCCTAAAACAGAGCTCCCAGAGGTACTGGGACAGAAATGGGGAGCAGTTACAGAAGCATGGACACTCAATGTGAATCACATACCATTTTTTCTTACGTTAAAAACCAAAAGCAACTATGGAGATGTGGCAAGACAGGTTCAATGGGGGCGTGAAAATCCTTCACAGAGCACTGGAAGGCTAGAGATTCTGATGCAACATGATCAGATCGTATGTTTCTTAGGCAAGGGCGATTAGCAATGTTATTGTTGGGTCAGACTGGACAAGGTTACTTTGCTTTCTGAGGCTTAGTTTCCTCACCTGTAAAAAAGATGAAATAGAGGATCTCCATGCCCTCAGGAGTCCCCTGTAGGTGCAAAATTCTAGGATTCTAAGATTACAAATCTGCCTGTTGAAGTTCCTCAACCTTCCACCCAAAACAACAGACTAAAACCAGAAGATCTCCATGAGAAGAATGGCATCAGGGGCAAAATGAAGGAGCTGAAAGATAGACCCAGTGTGGCATAGGGTAGGCCTATTTCAGAGACAGTAGAGCCTTAGGAGATGCCTGGGAGGGGAGAGGGGAAGGAAAACACAGGGGTCAAGATTTGGGCCCAGAGAGAAACCCAGACAGAGGAAGAAAAGATTCATTCCTGCAGCATCCCCTAGAATTTACACTAAAATGCAGTTTTCCAGGCTCCACCCCCATTCATTCAGATTCAATGTATTTGGATGGGGCTCAGGAACCTCCATTTTAATGAGCACGAAATGGGATTATGATGCCTGTAGGGGAGGAGATAGCTCCCTTCAATGAGGAACCACTTTTATGGTTGTCACCACCCCACCCAAGGCTGGGGACAGGGTATTTCCCACAGGTGCACCCCTCCCCCACCCCAGGAATCTCTGACCCTCCCTTTATTTACCATCCACTCCAAATTCCTGAAAGTCATCCCTAATGCCTCTCTTTCTCTCTCACCACATTGCCAATCCATGAGCAAATCCTAAGCATCCAGCTTGACCCTCAGAACACAACCAGAGCCCCACACTTCTTGCCATCTCCCTGTCTACCACCATGGTCTGGACCATCATCATTCCAACAGCCTTCTCAATACCCTCCCTGAGTCTGCCATTGCACATATGGTCAGGGCATCCTTCATGGAAACAAGTCAGGTCATGCCACTCTTGTGCCTAAAGGCTTTATCACCTCCCCTCTCCCTCAGAGGAAGAGCCTTACAAGGCTACCTGACTCCAGCTCCTACCACCATTATCTACCTGGCCTCCTCCCCTCATCCCCCAACTGCCTTTTCCTCTTTCTCATTCTGTGAGAAATAAGGGAGAGGATTCATTTTTAGTAATGCCAAATAAAAGCTGTGCTATCTAGTTAACAGTAGGTTGACAACCTATTGGAAATATATCCGAACCCCACCCCCCACAATGGAGTCCCAAGCCCTTAGACACTTCACTTCCTGGTTCTTCTTCCCCGCCTCCATTTTGTGGGCTTATTTTTGTGGGCTTTGCAATGAGCATGCAGCAAAGAACAAAGGGAAGAGGGACTGAAAGTCTCTGCATTATCTCAGGGAATGTCCACTTGTTCTAATCAGACTACTTTTTGTCTTAGGTGGACATAGGCGACATCTGGGTAAGACTGTAGTATTCAGCTGAGGAGGAAGCAGGAAAGGGACTTGCATGCTAGGAAATAAATTGTCCACTGTAACTGCACAGAGTGTGCTTGACCATCAGACACCGGCTCTGGCAAGAACTTGATTAAAGCCCCACCTCACTGTGCTCTGAAGCTCCACGTCCCTCCTTTGATTGGGTCAACGGGTTTATTTCCCATAATTCCATTACAAACACATTCTTCTGCACCTGCCGCTGCTTCTGCCCAACATCTCTGGCCCCAGATGTTCACAGGGCTCACTCCCTCTCCTCTGTCTTGGCTCAGATATCACCTCAGGGAGACTTTGCTTGACCACCTTCCATGAAACAGCCAACCCCATTCCCCAGGCACCCCATCTCTCCCCTGGGTAGTTGTCTCATAGATTATCCTCCGCTTTACAGAGTATCATCTCCCTCCCCATAGAAGAATAAATCTCAAACATAGATGGTTTGCTACCCATCCACCAGGGGCCCTTTGGCAACACCTGGGGAGATTTTGGTGGTCACAACTGAGGCAGGGGTTGCTACTGGCATCTAGTGGCTAGAGACCAATAATGCTGCTCAATACCCATCAATGTACAGAACCACCTCCTGTAACACAAAATCATGGCCTAAAATGTTAAAAGTGTCAAGAGTGAAAAATTCTGCCATAGAATATAAAGTCCATGAGGTCACAGACTTTTTTGTCTCTCACATTCACTGCTGTGTCCAGACTGCCTGCAAAAGCACTGGGAACACAGTATCTACTCAATAAATATGATAGAAATATATGAATAATAAATGACTGGGTGCTCCCCAGAAATCCTGAGGAGCTTCTGAGCCATGTTCAAGTCTCCCTCACCTGATACAAGGTGGACTTGATTAAAGAGTCCTGGCTTTCCATGGAACCTTTGGATTAAGCCATGCCATTCCCACCCAATCACTGATTTAAGTTTATTAATTTTGAGAGAGAGTGAGCACAAGTTGGGGGGGGAGGGTTGTAGAAAGAGACAGAGAGAAAAAAAAAAAAAAAAAAAAGAAAGAGACAGAGAGAGAAACCCAAGCAGGCTCTGCACTGTCAGCCCAGAGACTGACATGGGGCTGGACTCAGGGCTCAAACTCACAAACCGTGAGATCATGACCTGAGCCAAAACCAAGAGTCAGACACTCAACTGACTGAGCCACCCAGATGCCACACCCCTCCAGAACCAATCACTGATTTAAGTCACCACATAGTAAAGAGCACAAACTCTTGGGCTACACCATGACAGAGTCACATGTTTTGCTTTGTAATATTTCTATTAGAAAGAAGAAAGGGTCCAGTACCTTAGTTATCAAAGTTGAAGATAAGCCACCTCACCCCTGGGCCAAAAGGAATAAGCTCTCTGCTAGTTGATATCTAATGCATAGAGTTCTGAACTAACTGACCTGTATTCTTTTAAGGGTCTCCAGGATATTTCATAAGCATAATATATGAACTGCTTTTAATTTCCAACATTAGTTTACCTATTGGGGACTAAGCTGGCCTGACCAGTGATTAAGCATTCAGAATGGCCAAATGGCTGACCTTTATTGAACTCTTCTTACCAGGGACTGCGACTATTCTAAGGACCTGATATTTACTAATTCACACTTCAACCTCAAAACCATGATTATTATCCCCACTTTATAGATAAGGAAATGGGAGGTTGAGGCACACAGCTAATAAAGAACAAAGCCAGGATTCTATACCAGACCTTCTGGTTCACACCCATCGGGTATGCCATATACAAACCCAGCTATATAGGAAACTTGGGGTTAGAAGAAAATAACAGAGAGGAAGTAACAACTAGCAGAGGCAATAAAAGTCCTCTGATGCCTGCTTGTGCTGTTTGGCAAGTAAGGAGGTGCCTGACTAGGTGTTGTATTCCCATGCCCTATAAAATGTTCCTCTGTGAATGTCACTTCCTGTTGGTGCTATGAAAAGGCTGATAAAGTTTAAATCCCATTTCTCCTGTGGAGATGTTCACTTAACTGCTGAGTTCCCACCCATCTGGGTATTTAATCTTTATGAGATTGGCAATATGACTGACATCACGTCTTGTTCTTTTACTAGGGACAGAACAGAGTGAACCCCAATGTATTCAAACAGAAAGAATCATGTCAAGGAAGTTAGAGGATAAAAATAATCCTTATTTCTCATCCCTACATCAGGATGCCCAAAAGAAAAATCATACAGAGGGAGCGTGAGGAAAGGAAAAAAAAAAAAAAAACGCATTCATTGAATATCATACCCACGCTGTCATGCTCAGTGGTTAAGAGACATGGGTTTGGAGTCACACAGACTCCAAGTTCCACCATTTAACTGACCTTGGGCACTGGATTTAATCTTCTCTACACCTCCATCTTCTCATCTGTGAAAAGGGATTGGTTAAGCACACTGCCTCATGGAGTTGTTCTAAAAATCCAATGAGGGGCGCCTGGGTGGCTCAGTCGGTTAAACGTCCGACTTCGGCTCAAGTCATGATCTCGCGGTCCGTGAGTTCGAGCCCCGTGTCGGGCTCTGGGCTGATGGCTCAGAGCCTGGAGCCTGCTTCCGATTCTGTGTCTCTCTCTCTCTCTGCCCCTTCCCCGTTCATGCTCTGTCTCTGTCTCAAAAATAAATAAAACGTTAAAAAAAAATTTAAAAATCCAATGAGATGGTAAATCTAAGTTCCTAGTACAATAGCCAGAATATACACTGTACTCAAGAGAAATATTAAACCTTATTAATCCTTACGAAAAGTTTCCATTTTGTAGAGAAATAATCAGAAAATCAATCAACGTAGGTGACTCACTCCAGGTGAGACCAAATCAGAATCAAGTTTCAAACTGGTCTGTTTTCAAAGCCCATTCAGTGACCTTCAAGGACACCTATGCTGGGGACAGTCAAGCTCCAGAGATATTCTACCCTGACTGACCAGTGATTCAAACCAGGAGAGAGGTTTCAACCCTTCATGAGGACACATGAACAAGAGGTGCCATGAGTTTCCAAACCGAGCTGAGTCATTTAGCAGGATTAGTGAAAAAATAAACATCTTAATTATCAACTTCAAAATATGAGTTCTAAGACCATCCCTGAGCAGAGAGGATGATAGGAGAAGAGTCTGGATGAGGGAGGAGGCACAGCAGAGGAGACAATGGTGGGAAGAGAAGGAACTGCAGGAGAACGTGCAATGTGTCCAAAATGCGTCAGCCCACTACTGATGGCAAAGCTGACAGCCATGACCCTCAGCCATCCCTACACGATCACATGCACAACTCTCAAATTCCAAAGTAGTAAGCATTTATCCCCATGGCCCTGGAGGTGCTACCTGCTCTCTCTCAACCCGCAGTGACAACAAATTAAACAACAAAACACAGTGATGACAGTGTCGTGATGAGGGTGGTTTCAATGGTGACTGTATCTAAATGTGGGCAGAGCCCCTCTATCCAATAGGTTTTCCTACTATTGATCTGAACATTCCACTGCTATGGTTTGAGCTACTTTCCTCTCTATTTAAAGTCCTAGAAATTGACCTCATTCTTTGTATAAAGCCTAGTTTTAAAGACCTGATCCATCGCCACCTCACTATAGAGCCTTGGAAAGGTTACTTGCCATTTGGGTGCCTCATTTTCCCTGTCTATCAAGTGGAGACTATACTGATACCTACCTCATGGGGTGATTGTACAGATTAAATGAGTTACTACTTGTAATGCACTGAGAGGAATGCTTGGCACATCGTAAAGACTCGATATATGTTAGCTATTAACATCACGATTTAATCTGACAAGTGTGCTATAACTCACAAGTACTCCAAAGTGATGCAGCCTGGGGACATGTGTGTCCATATATCTGCAAGAACATGGGGTTTGGGATGCAGTTAGATGTCCCATCCGTCCTCTCCTGGGTACAGGCTCCATCTGGCTCCCAACAGCTGCTCACAAGGCCTTTCTGTTCCGGGAAATCCAATCCATCTAAGGGCCTTTGTTTGGCATTTCCAGTCCCACTAATTGTGAGGCTTACCATCTAAGGCAGAAAACCAAATGTCCAACGCTGGTTAAAGCAAAAGGGAGAATAGAAATGTGTTAGAGCATTTGGACTCCCAGCGGTGAAGCCACTTCCTTCTGATGAATTGCGACACACAGAAATCAATCCAGGTCACTTAGGAGAACAACTTGGTATTTGGTGTCCAAACGAATCTCTGCTAATTTATTACACTGCTATTTGATTAAATACACAAGAAGGGAGTGAGTCGATGTGGAGTGTCTGCAGGTGAATTCTCTTGTGGCTCATTTGTGAGTGTCTCCCTATCTAATACTCAACAAAAAACAAACAGTTTCAAAATACTCTCAAGCTATCCAAGCGGTTTATCCATATTGCAGTTGATCTTTGTTTTATTCTTGCTTTTCTGAAATCTCTAGGAAATGAAGTTACCAAAAATAAATAAATAAATAAATAAATAAATAAATAAATAAATAAATAAATAAATAAATAACAAAAGTCAGCCAGTATCAAGAAATCAGCCAGGAACAAATATAACCAGAAGGAGAGCGTCAGCAGCATGTTAAACTCCATCTTCAAAATGTTCATTTGTAGCCATTTCATCTAAAGTCAATGCCATCACACACCTCACACATAATAGTCTTTGCTTACTGCGCCGCCACCTGCGAATGGGTATTTATGTGTTTGATCATGTGTCTATTGTGTATCCTCCTAATGAGTGAAAGGTAACTGGAGAGCTGACAAAACGTAGTCCAAGTAGGCTAACATATGAACATCAGTATAAAAACTGGAAGTTCTGGGAAACAGCAAGAGCAGGTTTGGCTGGATTAAGGCCCCCACCCCACGAGTTATCCTATTTCACGTTTCCACACCAACCTAAACTGACTGGCTGTTGGAAACTACCTCAGGACAGCTTACAGAAGAGATTCCAAGCCACTTCCTCTACCATCTTCATAGACTGTCATGAAGCAAAGGAGGAAAATGGGCTTCCAAAATCTAATGCAGAGTGGTTTGTACACACACACACGCGCACGCACGCACATCCCATGTTTCCTTCTGAATCCCAGAATATCATGGAGGTAGCTCAGCAAAATATAAAGGAGGTAGAGACAGCTCAGCAAAATATAAGGGAGGTGTTTCTTTCCCACTCAGTATCTCAGTCACAATAACAAAATTCAAGTGGTCTCATTTTCCTGACATCACCACTGCTTCCTGCTTACAGCCGATGGGCAGAGCCACTGCTGTCTATGTCCTAACACAACAATGTGTGGGTGAATGCGACCCTTTCAAGCGCCATCCCTTAACCTGAAGAAGCTAAATAACCAATTCATATAAGAAACTGGTTGTGGCTTGCAAGGCCATGATCTTATCTAATTGTATCTCATCAGCAGGATACCAGCTTTCTATTTAAGAGGTGAAATGACCAGGATGACTGTACAGTAGCTGGAGAAGAACGCTGGATAGGAGTCCCAAAATTTACTGTGTACTTGACCCTGCCCTATGTCCAAAATGTATGGTTTGCATCTTATAACAAATCATCTTGGGGTTGTAAATAATAAATCTACTCTTTAAGGGACAGGTAGCTGGGATTGCACCTTTTACTTTTGGCAAACCCACAGGTGACTTCATAGGACACAGAAAGGAGAGAATAAACCCAGAGTTGAGAACAAGGACTCATTTCCTTATGAGAAAGAAATAAGAAGAAAAAGCCCATACCACTGGATAGAGACATTTCCATGCATCCAAGAACACACAGAAGGTGGGGGAAATGGGCAAAGGTGGTCAAAGGGTACAAACTTCCAGTTACAAGATGAATAAGCTCTGGGGATATAATGTACAGCACAGGAATTATACATAGCAGTACGGTACTTTGTATTTCAAAGTTCCTAAGACTTCTGAAAAGTTCTCACAACACACACAGGAAACTGTAACTATGTGGGGTGACAGATGTGCTAACTAACTCACACACACATACACATATATATAAATATATACATATATACACACACACACAATACACCTACATATACTCATTACACTCTACACACCTTAAACTTACACAATGTTATATGTCATTTATGTTTCAATAAAGCTGGAAAAAGAATACAGACATGTTATTCAAGTAAAATATATTATGTTTTCTTCCTAAGAAGTGAGATAATCCAACAAGAGAGCTAGAAGGACAAATTCAGGGGGTGGGGATAAAAATTAATCCAGGAAGTGAACATTATCAAGTAGCAGAGGTGACATGGTACAGGGCGAGGTTGGAGAAGAAACTCTCTACTAGACAGATGTGTGCTGTGTACTTTGGTGGATAAAACAGATTCGCTTCTACCCACATCAAGCTCACAGTCTCGTGTCAGTGACAGGAAGTAAAAACAAACAAGTGAACACACAATTATAAATTGTAGGAGACAGATAGAATATTAGTGGTTTCCAGAGGCTAGGGAGGGGGTGAGAAATGGAAGGTGACTGCTAAATGTACAGGTTTCTCTTGTGATTGACAGAAATGTTCTACAACTACTGTGATGGTGCTTGCACAATTCAGTGCATATACTGGAAACCACTGAATTGTACTCCTATGTGGATGAATTATATGGCATGTGAATTATATCTCAATGAAAATGTTACTTAAAAAGCAAAAAGCTATAGCAGAGAGGCAGCCACAACAAGAACAAGGGAATGCAGTCAGCTGTCTGCTAGATCAGCTCTATGGTAGGTTGAGGAAGATTCCCAAACACGTGTAAGTTTGAGGACCCTCTTATCTGCCCAGGGAAAATGAGACCAGGGGTGCCAGAGTGTCTCCCCCTGAGGTTTTCTCCCCTACCATTGTCTCCATTTCTTCTCCTCCTAACCCCAAGAAATTGCTCTATACATTCTGCTGATCTCACAGTGGCTCCTGGCAGAATCTAGCATCAGAGCCTGGGTCTACTGTATAACCAAAGGTGACAAGACCAAGAGGTTCTTTCATGGAGTCCTGACCCTGGCAGTTGCAGTATCTAGGAAAAAGGCAGCCTTCACAGACTCAAAGTAGAATTGCTAGAGCCTCCGGTCCTACTTGACATATCACTGCAGATCCCCAATTACCACACTTGGCCACGGATGGTGTCCTCGGAAATAAACTTGGATGGAACAGAAATAAATCTGTTCAATCAAATCTTTCTTTTTCCTGAATGATGAGAGGTCATTCTAACCTTGCCATGAGCTCAAGAAGAACTTTGCTTTTGAGCTAGAGACAAAATTAGTGCTGGGCATTTCAAAGCTTTTTATTCTGAAAATAAAAGCCAATAAAAGACGATCTTCCCAGTCCTTATATCCATAGCACCATACTGAGTGGTGATGAGTGAATAAATTAATTAGTGAGTGAACAAATGATAGGTGGAATGAGTTCTTAGAATTATATAGGGTGGGCTCAATTTTCCCAACAGATGGGACACATTTGGAAAAAAAATTTTTTTTTCTACTAAAATACCTATGAGGGTAGAGCAAGTAACCTCCCACCCCAGAAAAGGGGAGCAGAGGTCCAGCAGAGAAGACTGGGGACCCTCTTAGAGATAAAAGAATCAAGAGCATAAGGGCATATTATTGGTAATAATGATCTTACAAAGGTCTTACTTTTTTTAACTTTTTTTTTTTAATGTTTGTTTATTTTTGAGAGAGAGAGACCCAGAGTAAGAGCGGGGGAGGGGCAGAGGGAGACACAGAATCTGAAGCAGGCTCCAGGCTCCGAGCTGTCAGCACAGAGCATGACCCAGGGCTCGAATTCATGAACCATGAGATCATGACCTTAGCCAAAGTCAGACACATAAACGACTGAGCCACCCAAGAACTCCCAAAGGTCCAATATTAAAATTGAATTGGAAATGTATTCAACAGCTTATATTGTCACCGTTTTCTTGGTTTTTCACATGGCCTGACATTTGCATAATGGCTTTCTTTTGTACTTTTTCTTCCAACTAATTGAGTTAGAATGCCTCTGTTAAACAGACCTGTTCCAGAAGTGTCTAGAAGGCAGGAAAGGAGGAATAGGTCTGTCTCCCACTATCTGGTATTCAAAATACAGAATTAAGAATTTTTCAATTTTGACCTTGGGCCATAGAGTAAAATGTTCATGATCTCTTTGAAATATTCATGTCTAAGTCCCCTCCCAAGGACTAAAGATCAGGCAGCAAGCCGCTTTTATCCACTTTTCTACCCTTCCTGCCCTAAGGATTCAGATGGTTATAGTGTTTTTATAGACCCCAAAATTATTTTTA
Organism: Felis catus; assembly: GCF_018350175.1. NCBI lineage: Eukaryota > Metazoa > Chordata > Mammalia > Carnivora > Felidae > Felis > Felis catus. The sequence continues at coordinate 36,574,119 of NC_058383.1, forward strand.
AACAGACTTTATGAAAGCAAAGCCCCTTTCTTTGCATGAGGTGTCAGCACTATTCCTTCCTCATGCTACAGGGGTTTCCCAGACAGCCAAAGCTCTTTGTTATCTGCCAGCCCAACACCTCCTCATTGCACTGCATCTTGCAGCAGGACATGGGCACCATGGTTTTACCATTAGAGACAGAGTGTCAAGGAGGACAGGTTGGCAGTATTAGATGCCACAGGGAGGACAAATAAAATGAGGGCTACAGACAATCTGCTGGGTTTGGCAGCATGGAATGCACAGGCCCAACAGGCTGCTTGCAGTAGGATGAGACAAAAGAAGACTAGGAGTATAGGCCACATTTAAAGGAAGATGTTTGGTAAAAATGAGAGAAGAGAGGGGGTAAAAATCGCTTATTCAATAAATGTTTACCGCACACCTACCAGGCACAATGTCAGACCTCATGGGAGGGAGGCTTAGATTCCAAGGCATACAGGAATCTGACCCCCACCCTCCTAGAGCTTACAGTCCACACAGAAATAAAACAAATAAATGGGTAACTGTAAAATAGTGTGATAAGTACTCCGAGAATACACAGTACAAACTTGGGAAGTCAAGTAATCCTTCCTGGAGGCAATGACAAAGTGCTTCCTGAATAAAGGGGCGTATGAGCTGAGAATTTAAGGATGTGTAGGAGTTAGCAGGTAAAGTGTGCATATGGAAGGGATGAGAGAAGAAATTGTCAGGCAAATGAAACAGCATATGCAAATACCCAGAAGAAAGAGAAGGAAGTTATGCATTTAAATAATAAATATTTATTAGCCATTTACATAAGTACTATTTTTGATGCTTGGAATATAGCAAGGAACAAGACAGACAAGATTCCTAAATTCACTAGCTTTCATTCTAGACAAAAGAAACGGGCAATAAACAAACATGATCATCTAGACACAAAGAGATCCTGTTAAAATCACAACATGGGAAGATGGCAGAATCAAAGGATTTAAGTATAGCTGGAGTACAGCAAGCAAGAGAGTTTAAGATGCCAACCTGGAGAGGTAAACAGGGCTAGTCTACACAGAGGCTTGGAAGCTATATCAAAAAGCTGGCTTACTCCTGAAGCAGTATGACAAGGGTGGTCAACACTGAAGAGTTTTATGGTTGTGCAAGAAAAGATGAGTAGCAAGAATGAGATTCTGGGTAAAGGAGAATGTTTCTTCTTAGGAACAAGACAAGAGTCTATTTATATTCCACAGAGGAAAAAAAAGGAGAGAACTGAAAGAGCAACTTCCAGGAAAAGCAAAGACTTAAGATCACAGCTGGAGAATTCTCTTTTGAATTGAACCAGGTTCAAGGTGTGGACCAAAGCCCCAGAAGACCAAGCCCCAACCTGATGGGGCTTCTCAGTGGTGTGGGTTTTATTTTCCCGCTGAAACTCTGTGGCCTTGTTTTTCTTGTTTTAAGAACACATAAATAAGTCTGCTTCCTGATTTATTATACCACCAGCTGCCATATTTCAGATTTGGGGGATCATAGCAACACTAGATTACAAAAGAAATGGTTTCTAAATCAAAGTTTACTATGGCCCCTAAGATGTAACTAAAAGAGTTTATAAATCAAAAAATATCCACAGTGTGCCTCAACAAGCCCAGACCAGAATAAGGTGTGGGTTGTGGGGCAAATCAGTAAGTCTCCATCCCAAGTAAGACTTGGGAATAAGGTTGGGGGGGGGGGGTGGCCCATGGACTGTTGCATGTTAACAAATTTTCCAGGTGTCTTTTTCATACACTAATGTCTGAGAACTCCTACTCTAGAGATCTCACACCTTTCCACTTGTGTTATTTCTCCTCCAATGGATTCCAAATTGTACAGTTTGATGTGAACTGGGGACTTTGGCCAGAGAGCTACAAAAACAGACCCTCAGACCCTTTCCACTGTCTGGGGACCACCAACGTCAGAGTCACACCTCACACACTGCTGAGCAAGTCTGAGATGATGCACAAACAGAGCCATGGAATTTGCTCAAGACCACGATCTTTCTTGATGGCCATGTTGAGAATCCCCTTGAGAAGGGAAGGAAGGGGACCAATTCTACTTAGATGGTATACTGTGTACCAGTCCCTTTGTAAGTAGCTTAGGAGCTTCTCTGGTCACAAGATAGTTTACCAAAGCAAATGGTGTTTTTTAGAACAAAGAGGGGGTGATACTCCAGGGCCTTTCCCATGATTCCCATCTCTTTCTCCCGTAATTTACATGGCTGCCTCCTTCTCATGCTTTGCTTCTCAACTACAAGTTGTCTTCTTGAAGTGGCCCTCCCTGGCCTCCATCAGATACACCCCCCCCCCACTGTTCCACACTAGAGCTCCCTGCTTATGCATTCATATCATGTATCACAATGTACAATTATTCACTGCTTTGTTACCTGTTTATTATTTATCTATAAGCTCAATGAGGCTACTACAGGTCCAGCTTCCTTACTCATCATTGTGTTTCTCATATATGGGCCTTGTAAAATGTCTAACTTTGAGTTTCTATTTGCCAATCTTTCTGAAAATTTCAAAAAAAAATCAAATAAATTTGGGAAATTCTAGCTTAACCAAAGATGAACAGGTTTCTTGCCTATAGGAGTCCTCGGAGCCTTAGAACACTACTATGGATGTGTGTCCACAGGAGGCAGATAAATATAATAGGTAGTATTTCTCAAACTTATTTGGCCACAAAAAAAAAACCCTAATTTTTCATGGCATCCTTCTTTCCCTGGAGCATCTTGTGCAACTAATATCCCAAGGAACACTCTTTAGGAAACACTGCTTTCAATGTTATCAGTATGAAAGGTACTTCAGGGTTGATGCTCAGAACACAGGGCCTGATACTCCCAGGAGGCATAGAGCCGGCTCCTCTCTGAGCACCACCTGCCACCATGGTAAACATCTCCCCTCAAACATGCAGGCAGCTGTCCTGAAGAGGCTGTCATTTCCTACTTACCAACAAACAAAAAACATTTTTTTTTAAGTTTTAGAGAAAAAGAAAAAAAGATAAATACTTTCCCATTCTCTGAACTAATGTCAAATGACCTGGAAACGTTGCCTCTGGGAGCTCAAGCCATAGAACAAAGTAGCATTTCATCTTCCTCATCTGACAGCTCAATTTCAGCAGCTACAGGGGAGGGTGGGCGATCCCCCACCACAGCCAGTCATGAATGTCACCGTTTATACTGAGATCCTTTTGATGATGCTCTCTGTAGATGGCAGGCTTGAATTTATTGTTTAGGCAAAGCAAAGCCTGTGTTACTAATATGAGGACTCTACCTACGTAAGCACGAGAGGGAAATGTATTCTTTAACATGTGTTCATATTTCCCAAATTAATTCTAACACTTGGGCTTAGGCATAAATCCTAACAGGGGAAAAGAGGGAGGTAGCCCAAGGGTATGTCCATACCTAGTCAAAAGCTTCCCAACCCTCAACACTCACTACCTAAGACCTACCACTGGGAATCTTCTTTCACAGCACTAAAAAGGTACAAAGGCTTAATATAATAATTCTAGTATGAAAATTAAGACCACTCCATTTAGCACCTATATATGGCCCCCTTCTTCCAAGTCTCAAACCATGGGGATGAGCTTGTCATGGCCTTAACCAGTCCCCTTGACAACAGAAGAGGGGATAAAGTGGGCAGCTCAAAAGTAAGGTCCCATCTGCCCAGGGGTCCCACTGTGCCTTTAGGGGGAGTTTTCCTCAGTCCCATCCTATACATATATCCACTGATTTAGGCTGATTTCATGTTGGTTTTTCCCACTGCATGCATTTATTACCAACACACCCAACACAGTAACAGAAAGGACCCAAAAAGAGCACCTCTGTCTTCAGGGTGGTTCTTCATCTATATTGTTTATTCTCACATCATCCTTCGCTGGACTACAAACCATTGTCCCCTTCAACCTATATTCTGTGGGATCAAGAATCAGGAAGTGTGGGGATCTGAGTATACTCTCTACTGTTAAATAGCAATAAAACATCAGACCCAAAGTAATTCTAGAGGTAACCAGAATTACTGTTTTCCTTCATTCATCCGTCTACCCACCCAGGACTAAAAGCCCATATTCCCAACATTGTGCTACATACTGTTTTATGTAACATCCATTTCCGTAGTCATGCCTCTACTACATGAGATCCTGAGACTGAAAATTCAACATACCATTTTACTTAGAGAATCGGACAATTTATTGGCCTGCAAATGAAGCCTACCTCATAGACAGCATACCCTAGGGCAAGCCCAACCCCAGAATCTCTCACAAATATACAACAAGCGCCAAAATCACAGCAACTTTCAAGACCCCTCCTACTAATTCTATTCTACCCTTTGAATTGAAACCACTGCATTTGCAGTGGAGGAGTTTGGAGCAGGAGGTAAAAATACAGGCAATACTTCCCTTAGACCCAACCAAGAGGGACTTCTAGTCTGTGCCCCACACTTCAGAGAACCCCACAGTCACAAATAGACAGAAAGAGCAAATTATAGGTCAATTATATTTCAATAAAGCAGGGGTGAGGAATAAAACAAAGAGCTCAACAATATAAAAATATGTTAAAGACAATGTGAGCATTCCTATCCTCTGGGATTGAACTGTCAGGCTGGCCCAACACAATCTGTTACCATAAACATTTGGCCCTAAGATTAACACTCTTCAGGGGAGCCTAGGTGGCATCCGACTTCCGCGCAAGTCATGATCTTGCAGTTCCTGAATTCAAGCCCTACCTCAGGCTCTGTGTTGACAGCTCAGAGCCTGGAACCTGCTTTGGATTCTGCATCTCCCCCTCCCCCTTTCTTTCTATCTCTCTCAAAAACAAACACTAAAAACATTTTTTAAAGCTTAATACTCTTCAAGGCCCAGGGAACCACATCTCTTATACCATATCTTGGAAATAGCCCTTGTTGAATTTCCAGCCTGGGACAATGGGGAAGGAACAGGCTTGCCAGAAGAAACCATGACCTTTGTGATGGAGTTAAAGCCACTGACCAAAACCAAAGAAAAAAACACCCTCAACTCTCAAGACGTCAGAAGGGAAATTGAGGCAAGGATGGCAAGACAAAACATCCAACAAATGAGGACCATGGGTGAATATTTTAGGAATACAGTTTAACCCCGGGGTTCCACACTGATGGACCACAACAGCTCTCTGAGCTTTTTAATATGCAAAAGGCACGGCTTAGTTCTGAGAGCGAGAGGCCAGAAATAAGATGCTCACCAGGGGTCTTCTTATGGCTTACCCTTCCTTATTCTGCAGCAGTGGTTTCCAAATATCTACATGTGGATATAACACTTTCTGGAAAGACCAGCCCTTCATTCTGAAATTATGTCAGCCCCGTGCATTTGGCAAAACAATACCTTTTGAAAATACAGGTGACTTCATTACTTTTTTTAATGAAAGCATGAGTTTTTATTGTTATTGCTAATTTAAAATTTTTTATGTCCTTATTGGGAGAAACAAAACATAATTTGTCTGACTCTACTATTAGAATAAAACACCATAGGAATAGACATTTTTGTCTGCTTTATTTGCTAACATATCAGAAGTGCCTGGAATGGTACCTGGTACATACTTGGGTGCACAGTAAGTCAGTAAGTGTTTGTTGATTGATTTAGCAACATTAGGTCACAGATTTTGGTATTCTTTTTTTTTTTTTAATTTTTTTTAACGTTTATTTATTTTGAGACAGAGAGAGACAGAGCATGAACAGGGGAGGGGCAGAAAGAGAGGGAGACACAGAACCGGAAGCAGGCTCCAGGCTCTGAGCCATCAGCCCAGAGCTTGACGCGGGGCTCGAACTCATGGAAAGTGAGATCGTGACCTGAGCTGAAGTCGGACGCTTAACCGACTGAGCCACCCAGGGACCCCAAGGTATTCTTTTTTTAATGTTACAAATTTGAAATAACAACATCTGAGAACCATGTTTCCACACAACTCTTTCAGTTCCGGATCAACAGTGAGCTCCCTTTCTTACCCTTTCCTCTGGGGAGCCACCACACTGTCTGCTGGCAGGTGGGACTGACAGAACAGTAATGAGAGCCCAGGTCAACTCACAGCACCATTAAAAGAATGAGCTGTCCCTTCTGGTCCCTCCCATACAGCAATTCTGGCAGGACAGACAAGGAAGTGGGGGCTCACAATCTCCTGGCTCATTGACAGCAGCACAACAGGTACCACAACTCGTTGTTCTTATGATCTGAAGGCTCAGTCCTACTCTAGACTCTTTCCCATATAACCTCGGTCACTGTCCTCCCCCAACACTCCTTTCAAATTCTCCTCCAGACACTCTCTCTCTCTCCCCTGACACACTCAGGTCTACAATAACGCTTGTTTTGAAAATGTGAATTTGTTCCAATGCGACTGTTACATTAGGGAACAATTTGAGCATAACACATATTTTGCATTTGCTTATGCATGATTCTGTCTGTGAGGAGCATGAGGTGAAAGAAGAAAGCTGTAACCAGCTGAACCAAGACACTTAGAAGTATGCACAACACAAGGGTGTGTGCATACACACACACACACACACACACACACACACACACACACTCGTTCATCATCCTCAGTTACTCACCAATTCGAATCCTTCCAATGCTCACTTTCACCACACCAAACTTCAGGTCTTTTTCAAGGTAAAGTGTGACATGCTTTCAGCACACATGTATTTCTTAGCCATTTAATGTGTGTGAAACTTGCTACCATTCTAATCAGGTTTCTATCTTTTTTTACACGTCCCACTGATGAACTTTTTTTTTTTAATTTTTTTTTTCAACGTTTATTTATTTTTGGGACAGAGAGAGACAGAGCATGAACGGGGGAGGGGCAGAGAGAGAGGGAGACACAGAATCAGAAACAGGCTCCAGGCTCTGAGCCATCAGCCCAGAGCCCGACGCGGGGCTCGAACTCACCGACCGCGAGATCGTGACCTGGTTGAAGTCGGACGCTTAACCGACTGAGCCACCCAGGCGCCCCACTGATGAACTTTTTTAATCATATGCTCCAACACCATTTTTTCCTACGTGCTTTTACCGTGCAATTGAGCACAGTGCAGTGACTTTTAGGAACACAAATGTCACTTACAGCAGAACTGACTGCATCATCTTCCAATTTATCACATCTGCACCTATTTGCATCTTTCTGCATAAGCCCCCTCCACCAAGGTGTTCATTCCCAAGTATTTTTAACCATTAAATGTAACTTCGCCAAACAGAACCACCTCCAAGATAGATTTCCTCTGCCCATTACTTATCTAAACTGTGATAATGTACAATTTTCTTCTGATCACTATTACCATTCAGACCACAGTTATTGGGGGTAACCATAAGCAGACACAGTTATGAGTGAGGGACCAGCAGAGAGAGCAGAGCTCACCCCAGAATGGTCAAGCTCAGAGAGTGGAATAACAAGATAGAAATGTCTGCAGCCAGAAAGGTGGATCTCCCAGGCTCTGCCAAACACTGATTGCATTTCTGTTCCTTCTCAGTAATTTTTCCAGTTGCTTATAGGCACCTCAGGGACAACCACAGGTGATATGCAAGCAGAGGAGAAAGCAAATGCAGTGGGATGCTCAAGAGTTAATCCCCCAAAGCTGGGTTCCTGCAGGATCATCTCCCTTTTCAGGAGAGGATCCACAAAACTCGGCTTTGCAGCCTGCCTAAATTGTTATGACCTATTTCAGAACCATATTAAGTGATATCGCCCTCCATTTGCTACCAGCCAAGACAATTTTCATAAAAAGCAAACAGAAGATGTACACACAGTGTAGAAGGCATTTCATTTGGCAGAAGCACCCATGTGGGCCTTCTATCTTTCTCCTGGCGGATTCTCACCTGATTCATGAGATGTGTGTGTGTCCATTTATACACACACATACACACACAACCATGAAACCATCACCACACTCAAGGCAGCGATATACCTACAGCTCCAAAAGTATCCTTGTGCCCCTGTGTTATCCATCCCTCCCACCCCCACCTCCTGTCCCCAGTCAACCAATGATCTGCATTCTGTCCCTATAGATTGCTTTATATTTTTACAATTCATATAAATGGGATCATACAGTATGCATTATTTTTTTCTCTGCATCTTGCACTCAGCATAAAGCTTCTGAGATTCATCCATGTTATTGCACATACAAATAGTTCATTCCTTTTATTGCTCAACAGTATTCCATTGGATGATTGTGCCACAAATTGATTCTCCATCTACTGGATTATTTAGTATTTGGCAATTAAAAATAAAATTACCATGAATGTTCTTGCATATCTATGTGGGCATATGCTTCCCTTTCTCATGGATTTCTATCTTTAGAGTCTTGATTTGGGTCTTCTTATGTCCTCCATTTTTCTAATTATGTAAACACATCCTTCTCCACTAATTCTAACATCTGTGTCAGTTCCATATGGATTTCAACTGATTAATTTTTCTCCTCCTTTTAGGTTTTCAAGATTCTTTACAACTTGCTTGAGCTGGACATTTTTATATTCTTACAGATTTTTTAAAAATTTTTTTCTTTTAAATAGGCTCCACGCCCAACTGGGACTTGAACTCACAATCTCAAGGTCAAGAGTCACATGCCCTACCCCCTGAGCCAGCCAGGCCCCCCAGTTCTTATACTCTTGAGATTTGTTCTGGGATGCAGTAACATTACTGGGAAACAATCTGATCCCTTCAGGTCTTACTGTGAACATCTATTAGATAGGAGCAGAGCTATATTCAGTCTCCGGCTGATAATTCCCTACCACTGAGACAGAAGGCTTCTGAACACCAGCCAATGTCTCGTGAACTATGAAAATTGTCATTCTTGATGGTAGAGACAGGTATTATTCTTAGCCATGGGGGAGCACCAGGTACAGTTCCCTCTAATCCTTACGAATAACTCCTAAAATGATTTTTTAACTGCCAGATTAGGTTTTCTGGAATGGGTCACTCACTGAGCAGACATTGAACCTTATGGGACCCTGTCTTATCCATTAGCATGGATGGCGAAGTGTCAAAGTGTAACACCTACAAAGAAATAAAGAATAATTGTGGCCTACTTACTCAAAAACTCATGAAACTAGTATTTCAAACTGACAGTTTTGGCTCCCCTTGCTTAAAAAAAAAAATCAATGCATTTGTAAATAACAGTGGAAGTATTGGGTGGTCTTTTTGTCCACCCAAAATCTGTTCTTTCATTGTTTTCCCAGACTGACATGCAAGGTGGCTATATTCAGTAAAATCAATATCTGAGTTATTAAACCGAGGTGACTACAAGCATTTCAAGGATGGAATGGAAGAGGAGGTGGAATTAAGCTACATGCAGTCAATTACTCCTGACAGACATTCCATACTCTGGATCCGACAGTTATCATCATGTCCATAAATTGGGAGTAGGACTAGTCCTCAAGAGGCTCTTTTCTTTGGGCGGTTTGAATGAAGTCAGTATACACTGACAGCAATAACAATGCTGTCTTTAAATAGGTCCCTAATCTGAACAACAATGCCTGCCACAGAGTAGTAAAGGAAGAAAGAAGTCATCCTATATATCCCTTTAATTATGATTTCAACTAAAACACAACTCTATAATCAAATACCTTTTTAAATAAAACACATGATTAGAGCAAGATATAAGGAAATATAAATACCTAAGTAAAACGAGATGCCTTATTTTCCACTCAAGGGCTTCTCACTTTGAATGCACATACCAGCCACCTAGGGATCTTCTTAAAAATGCACAATCAGAGATGCCTGTAGGCCTGGGATGGGTTTGAGACGCCACATTCTAAGAAGCTCCCAGGCAATGCTGATGCTGGTGACCCATGGTTCAGTTCAGCATCCACGATGTTAGCCTCAAAGTTTCTTAGACAACAGATGTAAAATCAGACTCAGGGCTCTGGATTTTTAACAAACCCTTCAGGTGATTCTGATATAGGTGGTTCGTTAAGCAACAGTTTAAGAAATGTCACTGTAACACAATTAGTGTGGATTCTTTAGATGCTACTAAAGCACTCCTTTTAACCTCAGTGAAATTTACATACAGAAATGTGAATTGTTCCTCAAACTTAAGCTCTGAAACGTTCCATCAGTGTACCACACAACAAACCAACAAATAAATGAAAGTCTATGGTCTAGTAAGTTGGGAAATTTTGGCTACTTTGTCCCACTCTTAACATTTCACAATACACATCATCTCTGAAAAGTTTTTTTTAGTGTTAATAAAAGCAGTTTAACTCATTTATGCTAATATTTTTCTAAAGATGTTTGAACATGGAAATTTCCACCTCCCTTCTCCTGTGCTTGGCTATAAAGAGCCTGCAGGCTAGAATCAATAGTTTGGAGAATTCTATGCTCAAGGGCATAAACAAACTGGTGTTTCGGCAGTGCCAAAGAGTATCTAAGACCTTAGATCCTTTTTAAAAAGCCTTCGGCTTCCTTTGCTTCCCTGTTCAGCACTCTTGCTTTTTAACACCTTCATCCTTATCTGTCTCTTAGCTTTAGAAAAATAATTACTCTCCATTCAAGAAGATTGGCAGAAATTGGAACAGAGAAAAATCTGTGTATTAATTTAATACTCTGATCTTGGTTAAATGCTAAAATGTACTTTCTCTAATCAAAAGTAAATTTATCCTGTTAAAGCCAAAATACTCCTTGAAATATGCATTAAAAATGCTTATTTACCTCTTAAATATTACTTCCTAAGTTCCCTTGTGATTGAAACAAATTCCTATTAAAGATTCCATATCACTCTTCCAATTACAAATCCAAGTTGCAAGATCATAATGCTTAAAACATGTATCTAAGCAGAATTCAAAGTTTGGTTTTACTTAGGTTCCTCCCCACTGTCCCAGACGTAAGACCATAATTTGGAGGGAAAAAATGCAAACATGGAAAAACTCTCATAATCTCCTATTTGTAAATCAATGGTTTCCACCACTCCCCTACAACAGATTTAAAAACAAGTAGTAGGGATAGAGAGTGATTCCCCCACTCAGTCCCTCAGGACTGAAGCCAAAATCCCTCTCCAAGACCCATTTTTCTCCCATCACTTCCCACTGTTCCTCCAAACCACGCACCTGGAACCAGTATGGTGTCTTAGGATTATGAGCTCCCTGGAAGACAATGGAAGCCTGAAAGGCTAGATCTGGTCTGTCCTGGGGAGCATGTCAAAGATCAGCATACATCTGCCAACCTCTTCAAGGTCTCTCAGAAAGCCATCTGTGTGCAGTAGACATAGTATTCAAGGCTTTGTGTGGTTTTATTCTGTGGAGTCTACTCCCAACAGTTACTCTTGACATAGGTGTTTTCATTATCCCCATTTTACAGATGAGAAAACCAAGGCTCAAAACTTGTTCAAAGTCAAGTGGACTTGAATCCACTTGGCATTTGAATCCACACCTACCTGACAAGTTCAGGCTCACAACCCCTATGCTTTATGCCTTCACTCCCTCCTCCTAGAGCAGATATTCTGGTTATCAGTGTTTTCACAAATGTCCCTGCCCCAGTCTACCACAGCTTTCTATCTGTGGGACTGGGACATGTCTGCTCCAGAGCCCCAGGTTGATGTGTCACCAAAGATATGAAGACATCCTTTGTATTTTTGTGGCTCTTAATTTGAACAGATTATCTGAGGGTCCTATCTCTCTCACTGAGTGTAAATCTGAATATATAACTCTTAAAGCAGACAGAATGAGGACTCCCAAAAAAGATCTGCATACCCTAATCTCTAGAACCTGTGAATATGTAACCTTACACAGCAAAAGAGACTTTATAGATGTGATTAAGGGAATGGACCTGTAGTTTAGGAGATTATCCTGGATTATCCAACTGAGTTTAGTCTAATTAAGGGTCCTTAAAAGCTGAAACTATCTTTCCCAGCTGGATCAGAGAAGAGTCAAGAGAGAAGAACCATATCAGTCATTCCTCTGAAGATGGAGGGAGGGGGCCATAAACCAAGGAATGCAGTGGCTTCTAGAGGCTGGGAATGCCTTTTGGTTTATAGCCAGGAAGAAGGTATTTTTTTCTTGATGCTTATTGTAAACTTTGAGTGGAAAGAAACAAATGGACTGTTAAGCAAAAAAGAAGCAGGACTAGATTATCTGGAAACTTCTAAGTCTGCCCAGATGGCAAAAGATGGTAAATATAAGAGATGCACTATCTGGAAAGGGTGCTCTAGAGAAAATCCAAGGGTGTGGCTGCACAACCTTTTGCTAATTTATCAGGAAAACTGAAGTATCAAACTATTCAGTTACCCCCAAAAAAACCTCTTTGAAGAGATTTCAGGTATGACTCAGAGACCTGTTCAGCGATCTCAGCAGAAGCCAAAATTAGAAATTGTCTTAGAAATATCTATGGACAAGCCTCTTACCTAATGTAATGAACTTTGGGACATGCACAAAGTTCTTGAGAAACTTCTATGGACAGAAACACTGCCAGCTTGGACTAAAAAGGGGAGTACAAAATCAAAGAAAGCTGTCAGTCCCCCAAATTCTATAATCAAAAAACAGACTGATAACACTATTCAATTGCAAAACACATGCAAACTTTTAGGAAGAAGCAAGGATGACCCAGGGGGTGGAGCTGCAAATCAAAGGATTACCCATAGGACCACACCTTACAGAATTCTCTTGGCTGGTTTTCTGAACTGCTTGCGTCTCCTGACTCTCTTGGACCGCTGATTTTTCTTCTATTTTGAACCACAATGTTATCTCAAACCTGCCCCAACACTGTATTTTGGGGGTAAACAACCTTTCTTCAGTTTCACAGGTCCACAGATGGAAAGAAATTATGCCCCAGGATGAATCATACCCAAAGCCTCCCCCATCCTGAGTCTGGATAATTTAGATGAGTGGGTATGATTTGATGAGATTTTGGAGTTCAAAGTCATAAGCTGTCCAACAGAATAGCCAGTAGCCCTGGGTGGCTCTTGAACACTTTAATGTATATTTTTGAGAGACACACACACACACACACACACACACACAGTGCGAGAGCATGCGCATTAGCAGGGGAGGGACAGAGAGAAAGGGAGACAGAAGATTGGAAGCAGGCTTGACTGCAGGAACTGTGAGATTATGACCTGAGCTGAAGCTGGACACTTAACTGACTGAGCCACTCAGGTGCCCCAGGCTCTTGAACACTTAAAATGTGGCTGGGGCACCTGGGTGGCCAAGTTGATTAAGCATCTGACTTCGGCTCAGGTCATGATCTCATTGTTTGTGGGTTCCAGCCCCATGTCAGGCTCTGTGCTGACAGCTCGGATCCTGGAGCCTGCTTCAGATTCTGTGCCTCCATCTCTCTCTGCCCTTCCCCCGCTCACACAGTGTGTCTGTCTCTCTCAAAAATAAATTAACATTAAAATTTTTTTTGCTGTGGCTTATGTGACTAAGGAAATGGATGTTTAACTTTAATTTCAATTAAGTAAAATTTAATAAAATTGAATTGAATTATCTGGCTAGTGGCTACCATATTTGTCAACCCAGCTCTTATTCTTTCGTCTCTTCTCAATAGAATACAAGCCCCACGAAGGTAATTATTTCTGTTTTGCTCACTGTGATTTCCCAAGCACATAGAACTGGCTCAACAAATATTTTAATTTCTCAGTAAATGAAGGAATGTCTATTCTACTACAAAGTTTGCCATTGTGGCCACATAGCACCTGTAGCCTCCTTCTTGTGTTTCAGAAATTCCCTATTGCATGTGGGTAGTTCAGTAGTGTGATTTTGAGGCAATGATCCTGGCTACATGGACTCTGATTGTGTGGGCTCCTCATCGACATCTCGACAATTCCTGTTCTCCTTAAATCACCCTGAGTCACTCTGTCACTTGCATTGAAGAGCTCTGATCAACACCCCTTCCCACTTCATCTCGGGAGAAGGTACCTGAGCTCCACTGCACAGCCACACTGTATACCAAATCAAACACACCAACAGCACAGGCCACATCATACTCTGCAAGCTAATCACTCTGATGGGTTCAGAATTTCCCCAGTAACCTTGAAACACATTCCACACGGTCGTTTTACAAGGCCAATTAATCTAATTGATTTCTAGAATTAGGATCTTCGAGAACCCAGTTATTTTAAAATCAATCTTCATCAGGAGTTGATAATACCTCATCCATGCTGAGATGGCTACTGGGGCCCAGGAGGGATTTCATCCAAGCCTCTATGTGAAGTTGTCATGGAGTGTGCTCAGACTTTAAATGTTCTGGGCATCTCTGGAACACACACGTGCACACATACCACCAACAGGAAAATGGGTTCCTAAGCAGGGAGCCTCTCTCAGTCTACCTGCCGCTCATCCTCTCCTCCCTCGTGATATTATCCACACTGAAGCCTCATTCTCATTACCACCAGCAAGAGTATTTATTAAGGCATATTTCCTTTAGAATTGGCTCAGCAGGCATCACAAGTCCTGTTAAAATACGATGCTTTTTTCTCAAAGCATTAATGTTCCATCTCTGCAATTGTGCTTGACATTTCAGACTTAAGGCTTGCAAAAGGGGCTTTGTGAACTGGGATGTCCACCAATTCAGAGTGGCCAGCTCCTGGCCCACAACAAAGAGTGCTTATCAACCTTCTCAGTGTGCCCACTCCCCTTTCTTATTCCATCTCCTACTCCACCATGAGAAACAGTGCCTTCTCTTGCTCCATTCACCCTTGCTGCACTTTCAGGGGAAAAATAAGAAAAATTATGAAGCTACTATGTCTGAAGCTACTTCCAATGTGCTCTCTGATAAATGCATTGCAACACAAACTTAAAAAAAAATCACAGGACATAATTGATGCTTTAGCTTTTCAGCAGCACTATAATGATCTGGGAAACCTTTGAAAACACTGATTCCAGGTCCCTATCCCAGACTGTCTATATCATGGTCTCTACATGGAGAGGGAAAGGGCAGAAGTCCCTTGGAGGCTGGGAGTACACTGGGCACATGTCCTAACTGCCCAGAGCTGCCTCCGTCTGCTCCACCACCCACTACCCCAACTCACCTGATCCAAGAGGGCACGATGGAACTAGGGTTTCTGGGTATATGACTTTCAGTAAAGCACTAATCTCAGACCTGTGCGTGAGCTAGCAAGCTCGGAGCTCAATGACTCTAAGAGTATTAAGGGAAAAAGTTTTGTTTTAGCCACAATTCATTCACTCAACTCACACAGCACCCACTCCGTGCAGTAGCCTGTGGGTTAGTTCCCTAAAGCCCTGCTCCTTAAGCCTTTATATGCCTGTGAGTCACCTTGGGATCTTGTTGAAATGCAGGTTCTGATCAGTAAGTCTGAGACAGGGCTTGAGATTCTGCATTTCTAACAAGCTTCCAAGAGATGCTGACGCTGAGTAGGAAGTCCTGCAGGAACGTATGATCTCCAATAGTGCCTCTCAACTAAGGGCAGTTTGGCCCACATAGGAACATCTGGCAATGTCCAGAGACACCTTTGGTTGTCACAACTACAGGAATAGAGTGCCACTGGCAATCTAGTGGGTAGAGGCCAGGGACACTCTCAATATCCTACAAGTCACAGGATAGCCCCCACCACAGAGAATTATCTAGTCTCACATGTCAGTAGTTCTGAGGTTGAAACCCAGACCAAGGACAACTTGCTGTGTCCCTATATCCCAGCCACACTACTGGAAATGAGACCTTATAAAGGCTACATATTTGATGAGCTCTTAAGTTGTGCCTGGCAATGCCTTAAGCACCTTAATTATCATCAATTCATTTAATCCTCACAACAACGCTTTAAGGTGTGTGGTGTTGTTAGTCCTACCACACAGCTGAGAAAACTGAGCCTCTGAGATGCTACCTTAAGATGCGGTAGAGCCAAGACTCAAATACAGCTCTTAAAGCCTCTCACCATTGCCCCTTGCCAAAAGGTACTTAAGAAGCGAATAGTGAGCTGAAAACATTAATCATATTTCCCCTATTCCGGGTCTAGGCGAATTCCCAGTTCTCTTCCTCCACACTTTAAAGATCTATTGCAACACGGACAAATGTTAACCCAAATTGACTGTTCAATCCCTGTTTTTCCCTTCTTTTTTTGCTGGAGCTACAGCTCACCCCAGAGCCTGCAGTGTGCTGATTAACAGGTTCTTGCCCACATGGACAGCATTTTTTACTCAAGGTGGAGAAACCCTCTTCTGAGCAAGCTTCCCTAACAATGTTTTTTCTGGACCAATTGGGCTGTGATTTAAAAAGACACATCCTGTCCAGCAGTGGTTCACACCTGGGGGCAATGTTGCCTCTATGGGACATTTAGCACTCTTTGGCAACATTTTTGGTTGTTACACCTGAGGATGGGACAGTTTGCTATAGAGGCCAAGGATGCTGCTAAACGCTCTATAATGCACAGTTGCACTCTACAGCAAACAATTATTTGAGCTGTAATGTCCCTAATGTTGATGTTAAGAAACCCTGCCCTAGAGAGCAATTCCTTCTAAACATCAGTATTTATAGTAGAGTTCGGGCTTTATAGGGTAGTGGTTAAATCTGTGCCTTAAAGTCAAGTGATCTGCCCTCCCATCACACTTATTAGCTATTTGACATTGGGCAAGTCACTTCATATCTCTGAACCTCAATTTCATATTGGAAAACATATTCTAGAGGCTTTACTCACAGGGTCAGTAAGATCAATAGATGAGAGAAGCAAAAGATACAATAAAAGTGGTCAATAATGGAGAATAAGGTTGTTATAATCATCTTCATTATTACTACATTGGGATGTGGTCTTGCTACAGACCTAAGCATGGTGTAGATAGGCACATGGGGCCAGTCTCTTGGACTGCTGAGAGTAAGACTTTTACATTCATGGTCAAGATTCAAAAATCTTGAGGTGCCTGGGTGGCTCAGTTGATGAAGTGTCAAGTCATGATCTTAGGGTCATGAGGTCAAGCCCCTGCTGGGCTCAGTGCTGGGCATGGAGTCTGCTTAAAATTCTCCTTCCCTCTCCTCATCTGCACACATGCACAGTCTCACTCTCTCTCAATAAATAATAAATAAATAAATAAATAAATAAATAAATAAATAAATAAATAATCTTAAGGCTCAAAGCATCTATTAGTTTTCTAGGGGTGCTGTAACGAAGTGTCACAAACTGGGTACCCTGACAGAAATGTAACTGCATCATGGTTCTGGAGGCCACAACTCCAAAAGCAAGGTGTCAGCAGGGTTTTGAGGGCCATGTGGGAAGGGTCTGTTCTAGGCCTCTCTCCTAGCTTCTGGAGATTTTCTGACAATCTTTGGTGATTTGTGGCTTGTGGCCAAATAGCTCCAATCTTCATGTGGTATTCTCCCTGTGTCCAAATTTCCCCTTTTATAAGGACACCAGTCATATGGAGCTAGGGGCCCACCCTACTCCAGTATGACTTCATCTTAAATACATCTGCAATGACCTTATTTCCACATAAGGCTACATTCCCAAGTACTTGGGGGTTAAGACTTCAGCATATGAGTTCTGGGGGCACAACTCAACTCATAACAAAAGGGCCTCAAGGTCATGCACCTGTAGGCAGGTAAGTTATGATTTTATAGTTGGGGCCTTAAAAGGTGAGACAAGTTGCAAACAGCTGCACAGCCTGAGGGAGTCTTCTTTTCCACAGGACATGGTTGAAAAATCCTAACGGGCTGATGAGAGGGAGGGGGGTCTTTGGCACAAGCAAGAAGGAGGTCAGGAGCCAGTGTCTGTGGCTGCATGCAGCCAAACTAGAATAAAATTTCAGTGTAATAGTTACAAAAGTAGAGTATAAAGGATCAGACGAGAGAAGGAAAAAAAGAAACCAAGAACTTCTGGGGGAAATCACAGGTTGCTTTGCCCTATAATTGTGTCCCCTCTAGGTACTAGTGCCAGGCAGGTAGCAATCCAGTCTGCTCTGTTCTCAGATACAGTCCCGGTGCTGAGTACACAGCCTGACACAAGGTAGGTGTGTCATAAATATTCATGGACTCATCACTTGGGTATGCTTCTTAAAAATGCACATTCCCCATCTCAGACCTATTGAGTCAATCTCGAGGGTGGAGCGCAGGAACCTGCAGTTCCTACACTCACTACCCCAAGGCAAATGGATAGATACTGAAGCTTCAAACCCCTGACAAAGAGAAATACTGCTGTAGGTCCCCATCAAGGAAGTTCCATGGGAATGTCTATAGCCGGAGAACCTTAGGACCCAGAAGTACAGCCTTGGGCATGCATCCTGTACTTAGACATTTTAAAATCATGTATTATTTAATCAGAAATGGGTCCTCCAGGATGACTAAATCCACGCAGTAAATAGGTGTTTGGAAAGCTCAGCACCCATTAGTGGTGGGTAATGACTATGAGGGTGCTATTAGATGCTCCAAGGGGCTGTTTAAACATCCTGACAGGCAATTCAGAGTCATAAAATTCCTCATAAAGGTAGCAGTCGCTGTACATGCTCTTAAGGGAACCTCTAAGCTTTACAATTAAACTGATAACTAATATTTTCTCAGATAACCCCACTTTGTTACCTGGGATATCAAAAACACAACCCAAAGGCTCATGACAATGAGGCCTCTTGAAGCTCCAAACACCAAGTATGAAGACTCCAGAAGAGACTGGGAGCTACTTAGAGGACCTGGATGTCCTGCAGCCCTCTCACATCTGTGGCTCAGACACATACCCACAAACTTTCCTAACCCTTCCCTTCTCTCCAACAACTGGAGGAAGGGGACAAAGGAGGGAGATGAGACTCTGTGTGAGCGAGGGACAACAGCATAGCAGCTCTAACAAATAAGCTCCTAGGTCTCTAATGACTCAAACGTACTAGAAAAATATTTCTTGCTCACATAAAATCTAAAACAGCTGTTCTAGATCAGAGAGACAGAGAAACAGTCCTATTTAAACTGACCCAGGTTTTCATGGGGAACTGAGTCACAAAGATGATGGCAATAATGACAACAGCAATAATGATGGGGATAATGGCAGTAATAGCAGTGCTAAATGGACATTTCTCAACTCCTCATCCACTGTCCCTTCAATGTGATTCGGGGATCATTCCTCCCCTCTTTCTGACAATTTGGTTTTGAAGGGATTGTCCGTCCATAAACCCAGGAAATGGAGTCATGTGACTTGGGCCTGCCATGGCAGCAAATGGTTCAGAAATGAGCACATGATCTGAAGTAACCAGCCTCAACTTGGGGCCTTTGTGCCGCTGAGGAATGACTTGGTCATACCTGATACGTGGGCCTCCAGTGGCCAGGAGCCACCATGGTCCTAAGAACTAGGCCAACATGGCACACGTTAGAGCTGAGACAAAGGAAGTAGCACTGATTCAGCCAAGCTTCAAGTCTTAACTTACCACCAGCCTTTCCAAATATAGGCCACCTCATTACCTTTAAAATCTGGTGAGGGTGGGACTTCTGTCACAGTTACTGAAAGAGCTGCCCCCCCACCCAACACACACACTGACACTGTCTGGGCACTGTAACAGTGCTTTACATTCATCCTTTACTCCTCCGAGTAAATCCCACGAAGGACTAATGCTGTTGTCACACCCACTTTCCAGATGAGGAAACCAAGGCTAGAGCAGCCACGAATTGTGCCTACAGTCACACAATTCCTATTTGGCTTTCCATGCATGCAGTCTTATTTCAAAGCCCAAACTCTTACACACAATGACCTATCTACTGCCCACAAACACTTTATGGGTGCTTAGTGCACACCAGGCACTCGGTCATGTGCTTTATAAAATGTAGGTTTATCTTGGGGAAGAGAGAAGGGTATAGCTGGGGGTTAGGTGTTCAGACTCTGCAAGTGAACAGACCTAAGTTTGGGTAACTGCTCTTCCCTCTTGGCCGTGTGGCCTTGGGAAAATTACCCAGCCTCTCTGAGCTTCAAAAAAGGGGGACGAGATAGATCTAGCTGTTTAGGGCAGGGAAGACTCTGGAAACTAGAAAAATTAAAGCTTCCTTCTGAAAGACTAATTATAAAATCAGAACACAAATATCAGGTCAGAGAGATAAGTAGAGTCACATCCAAGACAGAGGAGTTCCCAAGCCATGTGGCTTACTAGATTCAGACTGTGGCCTCAGCCTCTCTGAAGGCAGACAGAAGCCTGAGCAGCCAGGGAGACACAGGAAAGAGAAACAGAGGGACTGGTAGCATCTACACACACACTGCCCAGGAGTCAGTGTGCTTCACCTGTGACACCGGTCCACTACTACGGGTGGGTCCACCCACACTGCACATCACACTGTCACAGTCACACTGTCCCCAAGCATCAGTCTTGACACCAGTTCCCCTCTCTCTGTGGTCATGCTTCCTAAGCAGACTTCACTTGACAATTTGGTTTATAGTGAGGCTTGCCTTCAAGTCAACAGGCAAGGCTTGGACCTTTTATGTCCTATTGAACATTAATATTAAAAAGTCAGCACTTAGTGTATGCATCAATGGGAAGCCTTGTAAGATTTAAGGCATGGGCTCTGGAGCCAGCCTGTCTGGTTGTGAACCTGAGCTCCCTCCTTCCTGTGTGACTTTACCTAAGCCTTTTACCCTCTCTGTTTCCTTCACTATAAAATCAGAGTAATTAGTAGCCCTCTTGTTGGGTTGCTGTGTGAAACAAGTGAAATCGTTCATGTAAATCTCAGAAGCACTAAATAAATGTCAGGGCTGATTATTAATCCCCAAGTCTGCTCAAATGAGGGATAGCAATCCAAGTCCCGGACCCTGCAAGGAAGAAGGCCAGGACTGGGCCACTTTGGGAGTTCTCCATGAAAGCCACTCTTCCCTGAGAACATTCCAACCCTCTTTCCATTTTATTCAGTCAACATATTTACTGAAGAGTTACATATTGGGCACTGGGGAAGCAGTATAGAGAAGGAACAAATTCCTCACCCTAATAATTATTATGCTTTGTCGGAGAAGACAGACATTATCAAAGAATCATACAAATGAATTTGAAATTACAACTAAGGTAAGGTGTCTGGTGGAAATGCCCCCATGGGGCGGGAAGAGAAGACAGAGAAGGGGATTTGTCAGTCAGGGAAATGAGAGAAGTGCCCAGTGTGCAGGAAGCATCCGTAACACGTTTGTGGTTAGCAGGCCTGTCATTACGATTAAGGTTGTGGGCTTTGGAATCAGGCTGTGTGAAGGGGAATCCAAATCTGATTGGTCGTAGGACTTTGGGCACATTTGCTAACCTCTTATTTTGTCCAGAGGAAATGATGAAAGGGCTGAAATCAGAATGATAAATAGGAATTAATGTAGTGAAAAGGAGGAATGCTCACGCCTGGCAGGTGGAGCCATATATGCAAAGGTCTCAAGGAAGGACGGCAAGTTTGCAGGACCAAAAGAAGAGCCGCTACAACCAAACAAACTTTTACAGGACAGGAGAGGCTTTGCTGAAATGAAAACAACCCTTTATCCCCTTCACCTCCACTCAGGGCTCCTGAACACTCAGAGGCCCCCCAAGAAATCCTGATGGACCAAGTCTCCAATTAAATACGAAACTCACACATTTTTAAGTGACTTACTGGGTTGTCCCTCCCCAGAGAATTTTCAAAGAGCCTACTGAGGGCAATGCTTGACAGAAAGAAATGGTAGGGAGTGTGGTTCCCTTCTGGTCACACCCATGGACAGATATCTACACTCCACTCAGGTTATCATGGTTTGGGACACAGACTGCAGATTCTCTGGACCTGACAAGATCAGGCTTTGTTTCAGCTCCTAACATCGAGCAACTCACATTTCGTTTTCTTTAAATAGGTTCTTCCAGAGCACATCATTGCTCCAACCTGTGGGGCTGGCAGAAGGAATTTGGCACTTTCTCAAACACAAGCCCTTTGAATCACAAATGGCACACTTTATGGGGTGTCTGTGGATCATCTAGCTTTAAATAGAAAGCACATTTGAAGACCATGTGTCTTGTCCCCGGGGCAGAAAGAGTTGGGGGATGCTAAGGGCTCTTAACCTCCGCAGTTCAGCAGGGTCAGGGTGGACGCAATAGGACCCTTTGTCCTCCAGGGGGCTCTGCAACTCGTTCCCTCCCCACATCCATATCCTCTTCCAACCCACAGGAAGTGAATAGGGAAAACGTGCTTCACTAATTGTGTTCCCACCACACTTTATGTATGTAAAATGCTTCAGGCACATTACAACATTGACATAAGGATCTGTTATTAGCCCCATTTTACAGATGAATAAAAAGGTTCAAGGAGATAAACGGACTTGCTCGTGATACACAACAAAGAAGGGGAAGAATCAAGATTGGAACCCAGATCTTAACACTTCCATGGGTTTAACTCCTTCAAAGTGAAGGAAACAGAATGCTGACTCCAGAGGATTTGGCTGCCTCCAGCATACATTCACTCAACAAACATTTCTTGAACCCTACCCACTCCACTAAATCTGGGTTCTAGGAAAAAGAAGTGAGGCTGTCACTATGCTCATCCTACAACCTAGCCATTTTTTCCCCATCCAGCTCTCCACACTCTGACACCTTCAGTGGGTCACCACCTCCATCCATCCACCTCAACATTTACTAGCCACCTGCTATCTGCCAGGCTCTGGACAAATGCTAGGGACACAGGGAGATAAAATGTGAACTTCCTGGGGTAATAGACACAACATTAAGTGACAGCATTGCAGTACACTCTGAAATAAGATAGTATTTTGAGAACAGGAAATGGAAAACCCCAAACCAGTCTTGGGGTGAGAAATGGCTTCCAGAAAAGATCTCTGACAGACTCTCTTGCTTGCTCATCCAGTGACAAATTTCCCTTCCATGCTGGTGGAGGCTCAGTTGTTTCTGGTTGTCTACTTGTCCCCATGTGACTTGGGGAAATGGTAACCTGCCTAAGCAGGGTGGCCTGACTTTTGAACCTAAAAGATAGGTTTAGGAATGGGCATTTAACCGGTTCTGGTTAATGAGACCTTGTGGTGGCAGGTGGGTAGGAGGGAGAGAGAAGTCTGCTGGGGGCTTCTAAGAAATAATTGTAGACCCTAAAATAGTTGTGTATGGATACAATCGTTTTGTTTTTTTTTTTTTTCAGGACTTTTTGAGCCTCCATAGATTGCTTAGACCCGAGATGGTAATTATACAGACTTGCAGACTTGAATGTACTTAGCTTGAGAATACACTAGGCATGGCAGATGGAAAGATCAAAGGAGCTGGGGCCCTGGTGATTCCACTGGCTTCTGAGTCAACCAACCCTATAACTCCTCACCTTCCTCAGAAATGCTGTTGGTCAGAAAACCCAATTACAGTAGTTTAAACAGATAGTGGTTTATTTGTCTCACAAAATAAGAATTCCAGAAACAAGGAGCTGGTCAGGTATCCCATTGATTTCAATTAGTCAGTTTGCTAAACAGATGAGCCCCAAATCTCAGTGGCCTTCAACAATATGCATGACCTACTCAAGGGGTACATTGGCTGCAGCTGCTGTGGCTCTGCCCCATGTGACTTCCTTCCAGGACCCAGATCAAACGACCAAACTCCACATGGGCAATGCCCATTTTACTGAGGGAATTCCAACCAGAGGCTGAGTTCAAGTACCCAAATGCATTTTTTTAAAAATTTTTTTAACGTTTATTTATTTTTGAGACAGAGAGAGAGACAGAGCATGAACAGGGGAGGGGCAGAGAGAGAGGGAGACAGAATCGGAAGCAGGCTCCAGGCTCTGGGCCACCAGCCCAGAGCCCGACGCGGGGCTCGAACTCACGGACCGCGAGATCGTGACCTGAGCTGAAATCGGACGCTTAACCGACTGAGCCACCCAGGCGCCCCACCCAAATGCATTTAAGGCATCTGCTCAGACCATCAAACATCATTTATGCTCACATTCTATTAGCCAAAGTCATGTGGTCATGTCTGTAAATGAACAGGGGAGGCATGCTCCTCCTATAGGACAAAGAAGAGAGTGTAGCTATCCTTGTAGGAGAGGGAGCAAATAGACATGATCAAGAACACAATATACCCCAAGACCTTTTTCCCTCAAGGTCACAATAGGACTGCTGTAGCTCTAGCCATCTCATCCCAGTCCAGGTTAATAATCATAATCATAATCATAATAATTAGAGGAGAGAACAGTGCAAAAGGTTTCTTGCAAACTCCAGAGCAGTTTCATTTCCACCTCATTGGCCACAAGTGGATCACACAAACACTCACGTCTGGAAAATAGCTAAGAAGATGGGAGGTGAGATAGCTACCAGAAAGAGTCAGCCCCATTGCCCTGACTGGGGATTGATTCTTAAGAAAAAGTATCCATCTCCTTATTGCTTAAGCCATTTCAGGTTGAGATTTTTGCTACTTACAGCTCAAAAAATTCTAATAGCTAAGAGATCCAAAATCTCTATCCTAGCGTACAAGATCCGAGGTGAATCAACCCCACACTCTGCTTCTCTTGTCTTTTCCCCTTCATGTACTACTCTCACCCTGACCTCCTTTCCCTCCTTATACCTTGGCAATTCCTTCTGCCTGGAATGCTGCTCTCCACACTCTTCCATCATCTTTAGGGCATCCTATTTGTGATATTTCACAACATAGCCTACATTGTATAATTGTATATTTATTAGTTTACCCCTTTAATATCTGCTTCCAATAGATTTTAAGTTCTATGAGGACAGAGCCATATAGGCCTTGTTCACCACTATACAGCATTTACTCATCACAGTGCCTAGTTCAGAGTAGGGGCTCAGTAAAGAACTGTCAAGTGAATAAATGACATGATATGAAATGAAACTCAACAGGATGAGTAGGTTACCAAATATCTGGAAACCAAGTCACCCAGGCTGTCCTATCAATAGATAATAAATCTGGGGTATTTAATAGCCTTTATCAATGAGGTGTAAGTGCACATATCCGCCCCCCCATCTCCACAATAATAAAAGAGGCACCTATATACCTCCCCGTCTGAGACAAAGTAAAATCCGAACAGGAAAAGAACTGCCCTAGAGCATGGGAAACAACCCTGCTGGCACCCCAACTTGAGTCATCTGCTAACCAATTTGTCGGTACTTTGTACCTTCCAATTTTGCCACTGTGTGAATTTGCTAGGGCTGCCGTAACAAAGCACCACAGACGGGGTGCTTAAACACCAGAAATTTATCTTCTCACAGTTCAGGTGGCTAGAAGTCTAAGATCAAAGTGTCAGCAGCACTGACTTCCCTCAAAGCTTCTCTCCTTGGTTTGTGGCTGGCTGTTTTCTCCTACGTGGTTTCCTTCTGTGCATTTCTGTATCCTAATCTCCACTTAGACACTAGTCGTATTGGATTAGGGCCCGCTCGTATGACCTCATTTTACCTTAATACCTCTTTAAAAGGTCTTATCTTCAAATACACTCACATTCTGAGGCACTGGGGGTTCGGACATCAATATATGAAATTAGGAACAGTTTGACTCATAATTACCACACTTGAATTAGTGATTTTTTTTTCAACGTTTATTTATTTTTGAGACAGAGAGAGACAGAGCATGAACAGGGGAGGGGCAGAGAGAGAGAGGGAGACACAGAATTGGAAACAGGCTCCAGGCTCCGAGCCATCAGCCCAGAGCCCGACGCGGGGCTCGAACTCACGGACCCCGAGATCGTGACCTGGCTGAAGTCGGACGCCCAACCGACTGCGCCACCCAGGCGCCCCGAATTAGTGATTTTCAATGCAATTTCAGATACTCTGTCTTACGTAACCCTTACCATAGGCTTCTGTTTTATGTAGGCCAGGAAGCCTTGCTTCACAGGTGAGGAGATCAAGAGATAGAAGGTTGTACCTCTAGAGGACAACAGAGATAGAATCAGAATCCCCTCATCTAAGCAACTAGTCTAAGTACTGTCCTGGGGTTCCAGCATGGACATATCCTTGTTGATTTATGAGTTTCCTGGGAAATTTTTAAATTTTAATTACTTTACATTTTAATTTGAAAGGTCATCTATTCAAACTCAATGCATGCACTTTCTGCATCACCTAGTTGACTTCCCTAATTAGTTCATCCTACTGCATGTTAAGCATTTGTGGTTGTGCTTATAATCTCCTTGGTGCCCAGTGGCACATCTTGAACAGTCTTGAGCTGATGAGAAAGAATAGAGGTGATCTTAACACATTCATGACGAAGGTCAAGGTGAAGGGCAAAAAAAAGGTCATTTTGAAAGAAAAAGTCGTTGATGAGTAGGGTTCTCATATGGCAAACAGTAGTCCAGCACATCTAATTCCAAAGAACCCATACTCCAGCAGTCAAACCCCAATGCACTTTATGAGAAATGATTTCATTTCAGCCAAGGACCATCATCCATCACATTAAATTTATGTTGCTAATTTGGATTTTACTGGTTTTATAGGTTTGTTTGTATTTAATTTATAAATTTTAGTTTTACATCTGTGTAAGAGTAATAAGCATAAGGCATTTATAAGTAGTTTTATGTGTATACTTCTTAAATATTAATTTAAGCTTAACATTAATATAAATTAAATTAATACTGGGGCTCCACAAGAACTTTTTCCCATTAAAGGCCACCAAATATACAATGCTCAAGCTTAAGAAATGCACTATCCAGCACTGTTCTCCAGTTCTTAAGCCCATGGATGAGATTTACTAAATGAACTAAAAGGAAGTGAGGAAAGAGAGGCAGTCCTTCTTGACCTATTTCTGATCTGTTTCTCATTCTCTTGTTGAGTTTGCAAGAAGTCAAATATATAGGAGATGCCAGGCATTAGCTCCCTAATCACACCTCTTAGAGAATTCACTCTATCAGACCCTGGTAGAGGCAGAACCATCATTCACAGCTAATTGAACCACGATTGGATAGGTCTTCAAATACAGACCAGATCCGCTCTTCTGAGATTTTGGAATCAATATATTGAGATATTGAGCCAAAAAGCTCCTGGAAACCAAGCTGAAAGATCCTACAAACTCAGAGAATAAGCCACCATTTGGGAGAGGCCATCAAGGGTGGCTTACAGATGGATGAGTGAGTAGAGGGAGCCGGTCTGTACCTAGAGGAGAATTAAGTGGCTGAGTGGAGAGAAGCAGGGATTACAGTCCACACAGCCTAATAAGGGGCTGAGGCTGGCTGTGTAATGCTGCTGATTTCCTGGATCCCAGCTCCAGTCCCAGGAAACCTGCTGTGAGATGCACCTATCTCCTTTCAACCAACCCCTTCGACTTGAGCCAGACTGAGGTTTCTGTCCCTGGTGACCCGAATGTTCTTTCCATGGCCTTCTCCTTGTTTCCTATATCTTCACATTCATCTCATCATTATCATGCACCAATTTTCCCAGGATATTTTTGAGGAAAAGAACCAGAAAAAAGGAAAGTCAGGAGAGGAATCAAGACTTCCTGAGTGTTTACTGAGAAAGGGAAGAAGAAAATTACCATCCTGAGTAGGCAAGTTCACATTCATGATATTTAAGTCTGTTACTCTGAAACATAGGTATTTTGCTTCTGAATCCAAAAGCCAGGGCTCCGAGGGGTCAACTAACTTATCCAAGGCCAACGAGTAAGGAATGAAGAGAGGAAGTGATGGGAGGCAGGAAGCAGTGAGAGACAGGAAATATTTTAAGATTAGAAATGGTGGAAGATAGGTTGACCTGATTTCACAGCTCTGTACGGGGATCAGACAAAAAACTCAGATTGCCACCCATGCCCAGTCAGTAATCTTCGCTGACCACCCCTGGAGTGGAAGCACACACTCAGCTAGCCCCCGCGACCTCAGCAAACAGCTCACAGGGAGGCAATGTAGTGGATGAGAACCTGGGTCCAAATCCTGGCTCTGTCACTCATAGTCTCAGTGACACACCCTGGGTCTTGGTCTCCATGGACAAATTGGAAATAACAGTATACCTCTTCCGGCTGTAATGAGGATTAAGTGAGACCAGGCGTGCACAAGTGCCCAGCACTGTGTCTGAGAAGCCACTTGAGCACCAGGGCCGAGTTACTCACATCTTAGAAGGCTAAGTGGCCCGGCCCTTTTCCTGAGCCAGAAAATCTCTCTTCTTCACAGAACTTCTCTATAGCAGAACTCGCCACACCTCCCCCCAACTATTGGATATTGATCTTTAACATGAGTAACCTTAGACGAACTTCATTTATAGCAGCAAGTGCTTCAAACTGACCCAAATTGATCAAGCCTAAGGATTTTCCATTAGGGAGAAATTAAAGAAATACATCTTCCAATATCTCAATTAAAACAGCCTCCATCTTGCAAAGGTAAGAGCTGTTGATTTGATTTTAGTGAAGAAGTAGATAAATAAGATCGAAGGCCCCTGCGAGAACAACGCATCTCTCCCACCTATTTCCTAGAGGCTGGATTCCTTCCCTAGACTTGATCCTGCCACCCACAGCTGACAGTGAACAGTGCAGCTCTACATTGGCTGCTGGGGCCCCTTTGAGGGCCGGTAGCTGCACAGAACGGTGCCAGAACCACCCCCATGTGTCCACATGGAGCCAACAGTCGCCACAGGCCTCCTGAGAGACAGAACTAAGTTATGTCTTATCACCAATGTCATCAGCATTGCCTTGTCATATGAGCTCCCCAAGGGCAGAGATTTGGGTCTGTTTTGTCCCCTGAAGCTTCCCCAGGCACCCAAACAGCTCCTGGCTGTGGTGATGGCACGAATGGCCCCAGTTCTTCGCTCCTCTCCCTGTATCCATGCCATGCCCTTGGCCATATGATCTGTGTTCCTCTCAGTGACCAGTTGGATATTACTGCCCCTTGCCCCTGGAATCTGAGCTACCATTTTGACTTGCTTTGCCCAGCACAAGGGAGCAGAAATAATGATGTACCATTCCGATTGTGGACCTCAAAAGGCTTTGCTTGTGTGCACATACTCTCTTACTCTCTGCCATCACCATGACAAAGACATACCCAGACAGGCCCGCTTGCCCCAGCAGAAGGATGAGAGACATGGGGCCAAAGGCAAGCCACCATGGGCATTCCAGATGAGGCCATGCAAGACCAGCCAACAGATGGACAGTTGGCCCCCAGACACACAAGGCCACCTGGGCAAGCCAGCAGAGCCCCCAGCTGAACCACAGACTTGTGAGTTAAACCAACACTGGTTATTTGAAGCCACCAAGTTTTACGGTAGTTTTTTACCCAAATTATTGAGAAAGTAACCACTGATGTACTAGCACATCCATATGAACCGACAGAATTAATCTACTAAATGCTCTTAAATATGTACTAAATACCAGGTACCTGGTTAAACAATTTACATACATTATGGGTCCTGTTCTTGATTTGAAATGACACTTGATTTGACATTTTGCTCATCATGAATTTTGTTTCATTCATTTTCATGTGTTTCAAATATTGCATTAATGTATTATTTATCTTGATTATGGTGCTTTTTGGCACTCTCTTTAATTTCCTTCCACTCACCTACCTCACTGTACTCTCAGCTGTCATTATCCGATTTATTCCCTATGAAAATAAGTCTTTCAAAAAACTAAGGCCCAGATGAAGCTGGAACTGTTTGAGTAACAAAACAAATAACGTACTACTGGATTATAACTCAAAGCATAAGATAAATATCCATGAGTCCATATTGATGTAAATAAATAATTGAATAAATAAATGTGGGAGAATGGAAAGCTATCCCTTAAGGAAGAAATCCACCATCCATGAACAGGATCATCACTGCCCACTCCTTAAGTACAAGTTGACACAGCAATTTCCTCCCGAAGACCACAGTAGAGGAAGGGCAGAAAAGAGCAACTCACAAAGGCACCTCAGCCAGGAGACCAGGGTTGACATCAGCAGTTACAACTCATGTTGATGGCTTGTCTCCTTGATATGATTCTCATCACGAGAATAGCTCTTTACCTCTGTGGTCATCCTCTCCCAGACCCAGAACCCCAGCCTCATCAGGAGAGACACATCAAACAGATCCCAACTGAGGGACATTTTGTAAGGTACCTCACAGGTCCTCCTCAAAACCGTCAAGATCATTAAAAACAAGGACAGTCCGAGAGACCGTCAGTCTAGAGGAGGCTAGGATCACATGACAACCCCATGTAACCTGAGGTCTGGGATGGGGTTCTAGAACAGAAACCAGGCAAAACACAGCAAGCCCAATAAACTGCAGACACTGTTAATAACAAGGCATCAATCCTGATACAATAACTTTAACAAATATACCACAGTAATGTAAAATTAACAGTAGGGGAAGCTGGGTGGGTGCAGAGTATATTGGAATTTGCTGTACTACCTTTGCAACTTTTCTGTTCATATAAAGCTTTTCTACAACAAATGGTTTGTCAAAAAAAAAAAAAAGAAAGAAAAGAAATAAACCAAGACCCACAAAGATTAAGTAAATTGCCCAAGGTCACAGAGAAAATAAATGACAAAGCCTGGATTCTAATCCAGGGCTGTGTTTAAACCAACACCCTATAGCTCACCTGCTCCCACTGGGAAATTCTCCACCGACAAAAATAAGAAAGGGAGGGAGGGAGAAGGAAAGGAGGGAGACAGACAAGAAAAGAGAGGGAGGGAGATTGATTGCCGTATATTTGCCAGCTTTTCTCTATTTGATGAAATTGGCCACCCGAAAAGCGTTTTGCCTCCTCTCCTCCTAAATGCATATTCAGCAGCGTTCAGCTGCAACATGGGCTTCTCCTCCAGCTGTGCTCACCCTCATGCAAACTCCCATGAAATCAATAGCACACATCCATCATTTTATCTCCACCACTTAGCAGAAGCAAAAACCTCTTTACAAAAGTACCCTCCACCGGACAAGACATATCACCCCCTCACTGCCATACACATCCATCTTGCATACAATTGTTTAAGTGGTTTGGGGTCCTTTGAAATCAGATTTATTCCTGCTTCCCTTACATTTTATTAGGGGAGGTTTATCATCAATATGAAACTTTAATTCCTCCAAAGCTATGGATTAATAGACTCATAAACTTTAATACCTGGTGCTTTATACACTTCATTCAGGATCTACTCCACACAGTTAGGGGAGTGACAACTCAGTTAAATTTTCTGGTCTCCCCCATCCTGCTATTCTGAGACCTTTGGGGATGTAATCAGATTCACCTTGATCAAGCACTGCATTGTGTTTAGGAGGTTGGACAAAAGAATCAGATCAACAGGGTTAAATCCTGACTGCCTCGGTTACTAGCTGTGCCACTCTAGGCTAGTTGCTGTACCTCTCTGAGCCTCAGGTTCTTCACCTGTAAAATGGAGATGAAATTGGGACCTATCTCACAAGGATATTAATTGTTCATAGGGTGTGTGTTTGTGCGCATGTATGTGTGTATGAGAGAGAGAACAGAATGAAAACCTTTTTACATGGCAAGGAAAATAAAGTCACTCACTTAGGATCTCTCCAGAAAACATCAAGTAAAGAGACCAAAAGCTTCACGTCTCTTGCACCAAAAGCCAAGATAGTGCATTTCTGTTCAGCCCATGCCATTGTTTAAAATGTAGCCACTGCTGCTTGTGACAAGAACTGCCTAACTGTTTTTCCAAAGAAACTTTCAGGAGCTAGTGCTTAGGCTGAGCTCTTTGTAACTTTCCAATTCCTTTGAAGTCAATTGGCAAAAATGAACGGCACTGTTTTTTTCCTGGCTGACGGTGTCATGCTGTGGCTCTCCTTCCTTCCAAAATCCATACACAGAAGTGACTGAAGTGAAAAACAAAAGAAAAATAACAGTCATAGGGACTATACAACATGTGACAGTAACAACTAACCTTTATACTAGTGGTTCTCGGTCAGGGGACATTAGGCAGTGTCTGCAGACATTTTTGGCTGCCATGCCTAGGGGGTGCTACAGGAATCTCGTGGGTAGAGGCCAGGGATGCAGCTCAACATCCTACAGAGCACAAGACAGCCCCCCCCCCCATAATAAAGAATTATTTGGCCTAAGGTGACAATAGTGCTGAGACAGAGACCCCCTAGTTTATATGGGTCATTTATTAAGTGCCAGGCAGGGTTTTAAGAGCTTTGCATGTTGTAACTCATTGTTCACTTATATTAGTCAGTGTTCTCCAGAGAAAGAGCCAGTAAGAGATATACATGTGTATCTACATCAAGACAGATTTATTATAAGGAATTGGCCTGTGCAGTTAGGGAGATTGGTAAATCCAAAATCTGCAGGGTGTCCCAGTGGTGCATGTAACCAGGAAGAAGGGATTTGAATGACATGAGGCAGAAAAAGTCAATGTTGCAGAATAAATCTGAGGGCTATCAGCTGGCAAGTTACTTCTTATTCAGGCCTTCAACTGATTGGATGAGGTCCACCCTCATATGGAGGACAATCTGTTTTCCTCGTGTCTACTAATTTAAACATCAGTCTCATCAGAAATACTCTCACATAAACACCCTGAATAATGTTTGACCAATGTGCTGGTTCGAAGGCTAGGCCTTGACAGACTCCAGATGCTTTCACTTGCCTCTTGCAGGCACCCTGCCAACCCCATGAGAACAACAGTCCTGCCTATCCCACTGATCCCGGGAGGATGAGGCACTAGGAGCACTATGCTGGCTGACTCACAGACCTGCAGTAAGAAGCCAAGTCACCAGGTAAGCCACAGGTGCATGAGTAATAAGTGACTGTCACTTCACACCAAGTTCTGAGTTGGTCCGTTCTGCTGTAATAGAGTAACAGACCCCATTTTAGCCATGAGGCAACAGAGTCAAGAAGACGTCACACAGCTAGTACATTCAACCTCCACCCACCCTGTGCCAAGCCATGTGCCAGATGTTTTCACTCCTTTGACAGTCATGGATCTTCCCAGTGGTCCTCAAAGCAGGCATTTTAGGTCCATTCCACAAGAAAGCCAATGGAACATCCCAAGTTTTAGCAGCACACCCTGTGAAGGGTGGAGCTGAACTTTAAACATCAATGTACTTGTGTCCTGACACCATGTGACCACCTACTAAGAGCAAAGAAATTGAACGATAACCTTCGGCTTCAAGGGACATGCCCAAATGGTGACACAGTCTACTAGGTGCCACCTGGATCCTTCTTTCTCATCCCCTCACTTACATATCCACTCCTGATCCCTCTTCCTTTTACCTCCAAAAACATCTCTTGGACCCATCTGCTCCTGTCCATGTATGTATCACGAGACCCTACCAGTCCCCCTTAACTATCTGCTGTCTTGGCATCCCCTCTTGCCCTCCAACTCCCTGTCCACCTGACACCCACAGTGATTACTAGAAATGCATTTCAAAGATGCCCCTCTTCTGGAGACTGGGGAGAACATCCGAGGGGCTCCCCACTGCTCTTTGAGTAAAGGACAAAGTTTAGCATGGTCTGTCTGAACCATCTGGACCCTAGCTACCACCTCTCATTCCACTGTCCCTCTTCACTCTCTGTGCTCATTTAACCAACGTAGATCCTTCAGTACCAACCATGAGCCAGACACAGTGCTTGGCACTGGAGACCACCATCATCAACGAAAAACAGGTAAAGCCCTTCCCTTAAAAACGACAGGCTGCAGGGGATACAACAGAGGGCCCCGATGACCTTCTAATCACTCACAGGAAGTGCCACATTCTATCCTCATTGCCCAGGACCACATCGGATCCCAAGGCTTCCCGCTTTGGCACCACCCTGCATTTGGACATCAAAGCACAAATCCCACTGGGTAACCATCCACTGGGAGGCATGCAGTTATTTACTATCTAAATCTCACACTGAACTCTAAGACCATGAGAGTGGAAAATCAACCCATTTCTGCTTCCTGCCATAATTCCAGTGCCTTAGATACAGCTGTGCTCAATTTGATTGAGTAAAGGTGTCACTGAGAGAAAATCCCCATGGCCCGAGGGACATGAAAGGATCCCCAGGTCTGCTGGTTGCCATAGGAACTACCTCCAAGTCAGGATGACCACAAGGAACACAATGCCAACAGACGCCAGTGGTATAACCAGCTCTCACTTTGCCATTCTGACTGTGGGGGACACACTCTGAGGTGCCCCATGGTCCTCGGCTCCTGGTGGACATGCTCTGTGGATTCCTCTCCCTTCAGTGCGGGCAGAACCTGTGATCTCTTTATAAACAGAACATGGCAAAAGTCATTAGGCTACATGAATATCACAACATCCACCTTGCTAAAGACTCACCCTTGCTGGCTCTGATGAAGCTAGTAGCCAAGTGGGAGTGGAAGAATCAGAGGGTGGCCTCTGGCCAACACCAGTCCAGAACTGAGGCTTTCAGTCTTAGAGCCACAGGGGAGAGAACTCTGCCCAGTCAAGACCTCAGCTGACACCCTGATTGCAACCTGGGAGATTTGAAAGTAGAGAACCAGCTAAGCTATGCCTAGATCCTGGCCCACACAAACTATGAGATAATAAAGGTGTGTTGTATTAAACTCTTAATTTTGTATTATATGTTGTTACATAGCAATTGAAAACTAACTAAAATGCCCTGTCAAGACAGGTCACCACAAACCTGATGGCCTGAAACAACAGAAATTCATGCTTTTACAGTTCTGGGTGACTCAAGTCTAGAGTCGAGACGTCAGCAAGGCTATGTTTTCTCTGAAGGCTCTAAGAATCTTTCCTTGCCTCTTCCTGCATGCCGCTGGGTCCCAGAAATCCTTGGCCTTATGGATGCATCACTCCAGTGTCTGCCTTCATCTCCATATGGCTATCTTCCCTATGTGTCTGTGTCCAAATTTCCTCTTCTAATAAGGACAACAGTCACTGGATCAGGGCCCACTCTAATCCAGTATGACCTCATCTGAAGTTGACTACATTTGCAAAGATCCTATTTCCAAATAAGGCAACGTGCACAGGTACGGGGGATTAGGACTTCAACATATCATTTTGGGGGACACAATTCGACCCACATCAAACACCATACCCCAAAACCGAGCACATAGGTCTCCTTGCCAACCCCAGCCCCCAGGAAGTTGCCCC
Organism: Felis catus; assembly: GCF_018350175.1. Lineage (NCBI taxonomy): Eukaryota > Metazoa > Chordata > Mammalia > Carnivora > Felidae > Felis > Felis catus. The sequence continues at coordinate 36,608,927 of NC_058383.1, forward strand.
TTCACTCCCATTCCCACCAATTCGTGGCGCATTCATTCACCACACGTTTACTGGGCACCCACATGTGCTTCCCACTGATGAAGAAACTGGGGGTGTAGGACGGGCAGATACAAGACAATCCTTGCTCTCATGGAGCTTACATTCTTCCGGGGGAAACACTAACAGACAACACCAACAAAGGAAGGAGGTTATTTCTGACCACAGCAAATGGGATGCACAATAAGGAAAGGAAGAGTAAAAAGTCATGGTGGTAAGAGCTGCAGCAGGTAACACTGCTTACTCTGTACCACGTGCCATTCTAAACACTTAATGTGAATGTGCATTCTTCCTCCTCACGACAACTCTGTGAGGTAGCTATGTATCAATCCCCCTTTAAATACGGGGAAATTGAGGCACAGAGCACTTACACACAACTAATCCAAGAACAAGGACTTGAACCCAGGCAGCCCAGTCCAGGGACCTACTATGAAGAAAACTAAGAGCTGCAGAAAGGAACAGGACTTTTGATCTGGCAGTCTCGGAGAGGGAACTTTTACTCGAAGTTCCACCTAAGAACACAGAGGAGGCCAGACTGTGGCAGGTGATGGGGGAATGCAAAGGGAGGGTGTGAAGATGATAAAGTAATCCCTAGTTGTGGAAGGGTTTAGGCCCTCCTCCTGAGGTGGACAGCTTCTGGAATATGCAATGGTATCAAACAGTACAGACTGGGTAGAACTTGTTAACACTTTAACAAAGAGCACGTTAGAGACCAACAATCTGCCTCACCCCAACAACGCTGTAAGGCACCCCCGCTTCCCTTCTTGCTGCATCATCTCCTACCAGGGTATGCTCAGGCTGGCCCTACTGCCTGGGGTGATTAATAGGCTTAATTTATCATTAACTTCCATGGAGCTGAGCTAGGCCAGCTATGCCTCTGGAGCAGTGTGTGAGTAATCAGTGGGTAAGCAGAAGCCTCTGCACACTTATTTATATTCATTTTGCATTAGGGACATTCCTAATTTGTTTGTTTTTCTCTCGTCTGGCTTCACCTACCTGGGCTTGGATGACTTGGATGAAACCAAGAAAGAATGGTCCAGAGCACTGGGGGAGGGAGGAGGAGAGATGGAGTGCAGGGGGATAGAGAAGGACAGAGACGGGAAGAGATCAGGCAGAGGGTCTATGAGCAGCATCTATCCACCCTGCATCTCTGTGCCTACCACTACCAGCATCTTCTTTATCCATATGCTGCCCAAACACATTGTGCAGATGCTGTCTGAATGCAGGAAGGTTGACATGAGAGGGCTTGGGGTCCCAGCACGCTGGAGAAGACAGCACTGATTTCAGAGCCAGGTCTACAGAGTAGTAATACATCAAGCAGTGTGGGTTCAAAGAACAAGGGCAGAGCTCTTCATTGTCCTTCGTGGTGGGTTTTCAGGATCCAGGACTCCTAGAGCCAGCCTGTAATTCAGGCAACGTGTTCCCTCCTTCCCCAAATGGAAAGCACACAGCTCTGGGAAACACAGTCAAGGCCAGAAGAGAAAGGGAGCCTAAGAAAAGGTCTCCAGCACACCGACGGGTGATGTGGTAATTTGATTTGCTGGCAGATATGTCCTGGCAGACTGAGGCTTCAGCCCCCCTAGTAACACACCCAAACCCCTGGACGGTACTCTGGGAAGAATGCACCGGTCCCTCGCAGGGAATCCTGAACCAGCCTCTCAAAAAACAAGGGCTTCCAAAGTGTAGTGGAATGGGTTTTTCTTGTCTCTTACCCTTCTTGCAAGGAAGCCTTGTGTTATACAATTCAAGACTAAAAGGTGACAGGCACCCTCTCTGCAAAATCAGATGCAGGAGCCCACGCAGGTGAGGTAGCACTCAGCACAGTACCCAAGGCTGGTTGTGTGCACGCTTCTCCCCCAAGTTAGACCACTCTAAGGGCAACAGGTGCAGGAGAAAGGACGGGAGGCTGTGCATCTCTGCCAACCCACACAGACCACCCCTAGAATCTCAGACTGCAAATGCTGCTCAAGTACCAGCTGCATGGATGCAGACCACCCTAAACCATCCCCACCCTGTAGAAATACGAAGCTGGCATCTGAAATGACAGACAAAAGACATTGACTCAATGCTTCCTGCCATCTACAGTTCAGGGTTACCCCCAATGATCCTTGCATTAAATAGGAGGATGAAAAATTTTAGGTTTTAACTTGGATATAAAGGGTGGTCACATAAGTTTATGTAGCCTGCAGCCTGCCACATCAATTCCTTTCTTCGTCAAAAGCTATGTGATATCATTCACATACCATACAATTTATCCATCTAAAGTGATGATTCTATGGTTTTTAGTGTATTCACACAGTTATGCAACCATCAGCACAATTTTACAACACTGTCACCCCCCAAAAGAAACCCTGTACCCTTCAGCTATCACCTCCCAAATACCCCATCACCCCCAGTCCCTGGTAACCACTGATTTACATGCTGCCTCTATGGACTGGCCCACTCTGGACATTTCACAGAAATGGCTTCCTTCTATCTTTGCTACAGTCAGCATGTATCTTCAGTCACAATGTCTGGCTTCACCTGAGCTTCAACTTGGCCACAGCATCCTCATCTGAAAGGGCAGCCCATCACTGTTCTTTCCCCATATAGTTGTGGGGAAGGTTACCCAAGTTAACACCTTCTCAGTGTCTGTACCCAGTACAGACAAACAGAGATGGTGCATCTGCTCTTGTCTGTCTGTGCCTGGCTTACTTCATGCAGGCCCCACAGGGTCCTCTGTCTTGTAATACACACAGTGCTGGGGTTCCACAAAGAACCACGCACATAGAAGGATTAACCCAGAGCCTGCTCAGGCCCAGAACCTGAATGGAGGCATTTCTAGAATCATGCTGATGTGGACTGTGAGTCTGGCCAAGCTTGTTGTCATAACAGGCAGGACCATTGGCCCCACCACAGGAAACTGTCTCAGAGGCCTAAAGACAAAAGCCAAGGCTGTCCTTGTTATCCAGGAGCTGGGGCCAGGCTGGGCAGGTGCTTCCAAGCAGAGTCGGAGGCCCAGCAGGCTCCTGTCAGGCCCTGGCTCGCTGGTCAGCTGTCAGTCCTGGGAGGCTGCCTGCTGTGTGCTCCAGGCTCCAGAGCCCGGGATGGGGGTGGGAGTAATCGGGTTACATGCTCCGGGGATTCTGCTGCTCTTGGCAGAGTCACAAATTGAGTTTGAAATGAGTAATCTGGAGCCAAGCTGCTTGTGCTGTGAGCAACGAGGCCTGGCTGGCAGGTTCTCTCCAGCACCATCCCCTCTGGATCACATGAGGGGGCTGGGGAGACAGCCCCCAAACAGGATGGGGAGGAGGTTCAGAGCTGACCCTACCAAAGAAGGAAAGAGCTTTTTTTTTTTCCTATGAAATGTCCAGAATGGGCAAATCCACAGAGACAGAAAGTAGATGAGTGGCTTGGGGCTGTTTCTTTTGAGGGTGATGAAAATGTTCTCAAATTGATTGAGGCGACGGTTGTATAGACTTGTACACTGTAAGTGGGTGAATTGTATGGTATGTGAATTAAGATCTCAAAGTTGCTACAAAAACAAGAAAGAGTTAGCAGGGTAGGGAGGGGGCAACAATTTCCCATAGGCGCACATCTTCTGTCCAGAAAACCAACGCTCCTCTCAGATCTTCCTGTAAGAACAAAAATAAGAGCGAAGGCATAGGAGATACCTCACAGAGGAGGAAACTGCAGCACAGAGGGGTTAATTCTCTTGCTCAAAGGCACACAGCACCAAACGGCACTTAAGAGCCTGTGCTCTTAACCACTGGGATGTACTGCCCCTGACTGATAGGTGGTTTAAACACTTCCATGGGGCACCAGGGAAGAAGGAGAAAAAAATTTATGAGAGATATGTGTACTTGACACTTCTAAATACAAATAATTGAAGCAACTGTCATGGGCAAGAACAGACTTTGTTGCCTTTCAGTGAGTGACCTACAGCAAGGAATCATCTTTTCTGGGACTAGGTCTGTCAAGGTCTTAATCCATCTCAGCATCTGTACCCTGGTCTCCCTGCCCTGGCTATTTCTCAGGGTCCCCCGAGGCAGGGGAGTCTGGAGCCAAGAGAAGTCGATCTGATAAAGATCCAACTCTCGGGGACAGGCTCTGGCACGCTGCAGACTCCACAGACGTCTGCAGAAAGGCTGTAACTCAATAGAGAATTCTGTTAATATGGTTGCCGCCTGCTCTAACCCCCTCAGCTCGTCTAACCACTCTGGAGATAACAGAGGCTGGAGGCTACCAGGTCCTGATTACATTTCCTCCCCTCTCGCTGCCCTAAAAAAAGATGGGCTTTGTCAGGCTTCTGCTGCCACCTACAGCAGCTGCAACACAAGGCATGTCTCCAGCCAGACCTGGAGACAAAGAGCAGGGCCCTTCAGGGGAGAAATGGGGCACCAAGGGCCAAAGTCCAAGATCTGAGATGGAAGGCTTCCCATAGCCTCAGACTAGGCTGGTGAAAAATACTCAACAGCCTTCTCCCCATTCCTCCCCTAGAGGGGTCCCATCCACTGGACACACAAAATGGAAAGGAGAACCAGCTCTCTAATCCCATGGGACTGAAGAGTGTCCCCATCTCTCTTGATGCCTTGAGGATGTTCTGATCCCTCTGCCCACACTGCTGCCCTCTGTACCATCTCATTCACCCCCTCCTCTGAGAAGCCCCCTTCGGTTACCTGTGCTGGCTGAGCTAAGCCCACAGCCTCCTTCTGATTACCCCACTGATCACCTGTCTGCCTCTCCCAATAATGACCGTCATCAGACGGACATTCATAGAGCATTGACCATGTAGCACACACTCTGTTCAAAGATTTGCATGCACCATCTCATTTAATACTTCAGAAACTTAGGAGGGAGATGTTATTATTGCCTGCATTTCACAGATGAGAAAACCTAGGCTCTGAGGGGCTACATAACTTAGCCAAAGCCAGCCTGGGGTTTGAACCCAGCCCTATCTGCTTCCAGAAACAACCTTCTTAATATGCAAGGTTTACCCTGCCTCTCTCCCTCCCCTCTTCACCAGCCCTTTCACTTGATGGACAGAGTGAACATAGAGTTCTTCTGTTGTTTATTGATTTAGAAACATGGGAGCCTGCTTGGCTGGGTGGAAAATGGATGATCCTGTTTTCTTTTATAATGTTCACGTAATGTTGCAAGAAAATGTTGTTATGAAGTATTAAAAATTATGATGGCTGGTCAATGAGATAGAACTTCCCTTAGTCACCCATTCCTTGTCCTTACAGTCTACTTCCCCAAGAGTTGGGAAGGAGGAGATAGGAAAGACAGAGCAAAAGATGCAATCTGAAAGTCAACTCCTAACTACAGGATGGAAGCTGCCTTTGGTAGAGCAGCAAGTCTGTGAATCAGCTGTGTGGACAAGAAGTTACTGCCTCAGGAGCTCATGGAATGAAGGGCTACCCTGCCAGGTGCTGACAGTCCCCACTCTGCCCTGATGGCATCAGACCAAGAGCATCCAAAGGTGGGTCCACACTCAGAGGGACACTGGACATTGGCTGAAGAGGGTGTGTCTGGGAAGGCTTCCAGGGTGGCAGAGAACGAAGTCATGACATGTCATATGGCCAAAGGTGAAGAACTCAGGGAAGAGCTGCCTGCCAACATTTGAAGGGTTGATACTTGAGGGAACAGACCTACTCTCTTCCCCCCATGAGGACAAATCCATGTGAGGATCTGTGAGGATAGGGAGAGAGATACAAGAGACAGAAAAGATTGGTACATGGCACCATCATAGGCATGCAATAAATATTTGCTACGACACAGAATGAAATGATGAATGGCCGTTAGGAGGGTGAATCTTGGAGGCAGATATTCCTCGGTTCTAATTTTCACCTTGCCCTGTGTAATCCTGGGGCCTTGGTCAAGTGATCCAGCTTCTCTAAGCCTCTGATTGTCCACCAATGAAGAGTTAACTTTCAAATGGGGACCTGAACAATCATTAAGTCTTGTCAAGCAGAAGGAGGCAGGAATCTAAGACCCGGGCAAATTAAGTCCAGCAAAGGGGAAGAGAGTGACTCCAACTGTGCCAGGACAGGCAGAATAGCCACACAACCAAGAGTGGTCATTTCTCTTGGATTTTCTATCCAAAATATTAAAGATATGTGAGTACCTCTTCCATGTACAGCTTTGGGCACAGGCACTGGGGGGTTGTAAACATGAAATATGACCTGGTTCTACCCTTGGAGAGCTTATAATCTAAAACAGAAGAGAAAAATCGACTGACATGATAGAAGACAGAACAGATCCAGACTGAGCTGCCAGCATCAGCATCACTTGAAATGCTTGTGAAAAGTCAGACCCTGGCCCCCAGGGAAGACACAGTAAACAAGAATCCCCAGAAGATGGTGTTCTAGAAACTGCCTTACATTAAGCTTCTCAGGAGCTACTTACACACACCAACACTGAAAACCACTAACTTAGCACATGAGAGACAAAGGGGCCACCAGACCCACCATGTCCAGAGGCTTCATGGAAGAGAGATTCTGGAGCCAAGGACAACAGGTGGGGAAGAAGCCATGGGGAACACAGAGAATGTGGGGCATGAGACCCATGATCTCATATGGGATGATGTGTATCATCTGCTGGGACCACCTGTCAGAAGAGAATATCAAGTTGAATATATGATTATTCAGGGACACCTGGGTGGCTCAGTTGGTTGAGCACCCAACTTTGGCTCAGGTCATGATCTCATGGTTCATGAGTTCGAGCCCCAAGTCAGGCTCGGTGTCTACAGCTCAGAGCTTGGTGCCTGCTTCAGATTCTGTGTCTCCCTCTCTCTCTGCCCCTCCCCCACTTGTGTTCTCTCTCTCTCTCTCTCTCTCTCTCTCTAATAAAAATTTAAAAAGTTTAAAAAATATATGATTATTCATTTCTCAAATGCATCCACTTCTTTCCATCCCCACTGTCTACAGTGTTGTCCAAGTTACCACCATCTTCTGCCGAAACAAAAGCCACAGCCTCATAAATGAGCTCCCTGGTGCCACATCTCCCCCCCTCCCGCCACTCCCCCCCCCCACACACAACCTTTGTCATCCTGCAATAGGACTACTGCGACCTTCTAACATCACAAATTAAACAAATTGAACAATGACTAACATTCACCCACCACCACCACCAACAACAACAACTAAATCCCCCCCACCCTCTGCTCTTACAATTCAGTCCCCTTAACGAGACTTTTGGTGCCCTCCAGGGTCTGGCCTCTGGCTGTTCATCCCCATGCTCACTCACTCCACACACCCTACTACTCTCTTTTCCTCAAAAATGCTACCTTCTGGAAGAGGCTTTCATCAGTCACCTACCTACCCAAAGCATCCTCCCCCCTCAACTATTTCATCACTCTGCTTCTCTTGGGCCAATTAACAGAACCTGTCAACTATCTCTGACTTAGATTTACTTCATAATTGTCGGTCTCCCCATCTATACTACAAGTTGCAAAACAAGGACAGGAAATCTGTCTCCCTCACGTTTCAATTCCCAGCACACGGAACACGTGGTATGTAGGTGAGGCACAACAAGTATTTTTTGCATCCATACAAAAAAAGTGTCCATTGCAAGAGGACTTGAATGCCGAGCTAAAGAGCAGGGAGATTTGCCAAGAACTTCACAGCAGGGACAATACCCAGCATGATGAGAGAAGTGCCTGTGTTATCTGAGTAAAAACCCCAGAGGATTTCAAAGATAATAAGAGCAAAGTAAATTTCAAGAGTGGATCTAAATTCACCAACCCCGGTGAAAGCTGAAAATTACCATCCCAGCTGGTAGAAATGTCAATTCAAACTTCATTTATAAAACCATTTCGGGCTCTGATTGCTAAATTATTATTTCATATGAGAATGAGCATTGTCTGTATAAAAAGCAATGACAAAAGTAAAAAATTCAATTTACTCAACATCCCCCTCCCTGAAAAAAAATATATTTTAACATTAAAAGTTACTCCAGATAATTGCACATATAAATATCAGTTAGTGCAGATGTTGTGTATAAAATGTAATTATTACTCATGGAAAATCAATGGTGGCAAATGATAAAATCCATGATCTGGGTCTTTCTACTGAGCAGAAATGTATTAGCGCTTTGGCTTTGGTTTATGCGCTTTTTAATTGAAAATGATCTCTAACTAGAAATGAATTGCAACACAGGGATGAGACAGCCAATTGCAAATAAAGATGTAATAACCACCAAACTCTCTGGCAATGCAGGGAGTTCAAAGCAGAACCACTTTCCCCAAAAGCAATCCCTGCTCCTTCTCACTCCCATACTGGGTGCTCTCTCTGCACCAGGCCTGTGGTCAAAAGCAGTAAACAAGATAGATCCTCATTTGTTTGCACATATCCATCAGGAGGAACTAGAAGTAGCAGAATGACAGATTGTGATATGTGAGATTAAGAAAATATACAGGATGGTGAAATGCCGTGTGACCAGAGAGGCCAGAATAGATGGGGAGACCTCTTGCAGATGGGGCTACTTGAAACCAGACTGAATGGTGAGAAGGAGCCAGACGGAGGAAGATAGGGAAGACAGAATAAGCAGAGATGCCTACAAAGAGCTAGGAGACTATGACTATGTCTGGAGCAAAATGAACAAGGCAGGGAGAGGGGTGCATCTGGGACCATATTTGCCAGAGGGGCTTTTAATCACCTTTTCCCACTATCTTCTTTTCTGAAATCTTTTGACTGGTCTACCCCAGATGCCCAGTGAGCAAAAGCTACTGGGTATCTGCAGTGAACCAAATGTTTCTGTCCTTCCATCCCCCCAATTTCCTACATCGGAATCCTTAACCCCCAAGGTGATAGCATTAAGAGGTGATACTTTTGGGAAGTGATTAGGTCACAAAAGCAGAGCCCGCATTAGTGGGACCAGCAGCCTTATAAAAGAGACCCAGAGAGGTCCCTCAGCCCTTCCACCATGGGAAGACACAATGAGAAGACACCATCTACGAACCAGGCTCTCACCTTCACCAAGTCTGCTGGTGCCTCCAGAACAGTAACAAATAAATGCCTGTTGTTCCTAACTCACCCAGTCTATGGTATTTTTCTTATGGCAGCCCAAAAGGACTGAGAAAGCATCTAATTCCAAATGCACCACCAACAAGGCAGCTTTCATCACTGTCAGCTCCATTTTTACTATTCATAACCCCATAACACCAACCCAAACATGCCCACTGACTACCAAGTCAATGTGCCTCCTCTGCCATTGGCCCACAGGCCGAGGAACATGCCACGTCCAAGAAATCTCAGTGATGGGGGAGGGAGGGCGGGGAGGTGGGGAAGCATGACAAAGACCTCCTGTCCACTAAGTCCCTCATCCCATTGCCCTCAGCCCTCATCCTAAGTGCTCCCATGCACTCCAAAATAGGGATTCTCAGACTCAGATCTTGGGCACCTACCCAAGATCCATCAACACCCCCAGGGTAATTCATCACTGCCAAATTCTGTGCCATGTGTAAAGAAAGCTATGATCCTTCTAACACTCAACTCTGTCATGCTTTCCCTGACACAGGTCAATGACAACTCCTTTTGCCACCCAACTCAACTGTCTGCTCAAGGTCACATATTCTGCAGGTTCCACTGGCAAGACTACCATCCCAAGGTCTGGATTTGGGGAACAAGGTACTCGATGAGGACAAAATTCACCAATGAGATGGCAGAGAACTGTCTGGGAAGAAAGCATATTCAGAGTTCAGACTCTGCCCCCTTTTGGACCTCTGACAAGGACTCATCCCTCTGCCTTGGGACACCATGGCACATAACCAAGAATCGAGAACACAACAAGCTGTTGTTGTACTGGAGCCCTATCTCCCGCCCCACCATGCAGTCAATCACCTCACTCAATTCTTCCCAAAACCCCACAAGAAGCAGGTTTATCTCTGCCCTTCGAAATCCCTCTATTTTCTTTGTTTTTCTTTCCTCTTCCACTGTGTCTTTGGAAAAGCCACAAATGAGACAGGGTGATTAATTTCATATTTTGGCTAACCATTGCAGAAACACCTTCCCTCAAAGTCTGGTGCAAAAAACAAAGATTTAATCAGTCTCTAGTGTGGTTACCTCGTGTGTTTGAGAAGATATTGGAGGGAAGGCAAAAGAGAAGTTTTCAAACATTAAACTTTAATAAGCAGAGCAGGCAAACATATTGCTGCATCAACACCCAGCATGGCCTCATCGGGGAGAAATCCTGGCTGATCTATCAATCTCCCTAGATCAGTATTGTCATCACTCTCAGCCCTTATTACATTTACCCAACCCAGGCGTCCATGGAAAAAATTCCACTAACTCAATCAGCACTGGGAAACCAACCAGGGTAGGGACTTTGCCAAGTTTTGCTCAGTTGATGGAGGCAATGGTTTTTGTTTTTTCTTCTTTTTGTTTGTTTGTGCTTCAAGGTAGAAGTCAGTTCCTTCTACGTCCTCACACCTTAAGTTACAGATAGTTCTTATTGCAAAAGGAGGAAAAACAGGGAGGAAAGTTTTGCCTTGAAGAAGACTGGGGCAACACTGAAAGCTAAGTCTTGGGGAATCATCTAGGCTAAGAGGCAGGACATTCCTTCTATAGGGCTATAGAGCCTTTGTCACACATACTCAACTCTGCTATTAAACCATGCAAGAAGCCTTAGAAAATACACAAATCAACCGGCATGGCTGTGTTTCAAAAACAGGCAATGGACCAGACATGGCCCATGAGCCATAGTATGCCAATCCCTGATCCAGGCTACAGAGTTGACAAAAGTGAACAGGATACCACAGTGAATTTCAAGACTATCAAGATCAGCTATCCCCTCCCTTAAAGGTCACTGCTTGAAGGTCAGAGGGTAAGTGCCAAGTCCCTACCTCACTTGGATAGTTGATAGTTTACTGGGAGAAGATAAATGTCATTTCATCCAAATGGCTCACCCATTTAATCAAAATCACAAAGGTGTGTCCCTCTGGCCACAGGACCTTTGCAAATGTTATACTCTCTCTGCTTAAAATGTTCTTTGTTCTAGTTTCACTCAATTAAATCCTCTTCATTTTTTGTTCTCAGCTAAGATTGCATCCTTCAGAGAAGACCTGCCTGGTGCTTCCCACTTCAGCCAAGCACTCTTAGCACTGTGTACTTTGCTTTTTATTCCAATTCCATCCTTTTGTGACAGTCTGTCTTCCCTCATTAGACCACAAACTCCATGAGGTCACATCTACCACCAAGCACCAGGCCTGACACATGGGAATTATTAAATGAACAGACATAAAATAGATGGGTATTAAAGGTTTTAATGATGATCGGAAACATGATTACCTATCTTTGAATTCCTCTCATCCAGCAAATCATTGCTGAAAACCTTGTTATCTGCAGAGAGAAAAGGGAGTGAGACAGGGGTTCTCCAACTTGATTGTGCAGTAGCACCCCACGGAGAGCTCATGGAAACAGATCCCTAAACCCCACACAGAGTTTCTGCGTCAGAAGGTCTGAGATGGAGCCCAGGAATCTGCAATTGCAAACAGCTCACAGGTGATGCTGATGCTACAGGGCCTGAAACCACACTGAAATTGTGAATTCTGGCCACATATTAGAATCACCAAGGAAGCTGTTTTAAAAAACATAACCAATGTTTGGGACCCTACCCAGACCAATTAGGTCAGAATCTCTGAGGATGGGGCACAGACATTCACATACACGTTCATTGGTGTTTTTTGTTTTTTACAGCTCCACAGGTGGTTCTGATTTGCCCTAGACTTGAGAAAAACTGGGCTGCAGGATGTTTATAGTGCAAGAGAGTCCTCAGAGGCCAGCTCACATACAGACTTGGCTGCACCCACAACAGCAGTTTGAGAACATCCTGGGCACTCCCCTCAAGGTCTAGCTCTGGGCTGCCAGGACAGTTCCTGGGACATGTCCGCAAGGCATGCAGATGTGAAGCGGAATTTGGATTCACTGGAGTAGCTGTACATAGCAGTTGCTCATCTATTCTCATCGCTGTATGAGTTCCATTTGTATAAATATACTACAATGATTTTAACCACTCTACCAATGATTTAGGGCTACTAGGAGGAGTGCTGTCATAAACATTCTAGTACACATCATTTGTTAAGTGTACAGATGCATTTCTTTTTTTTTAAGGTTTATTTATTATTGAGAGACAGACACAGAGCATGAGCAGGGCAGGGGTAGAGAGAGGGGTAGACACAGAATCTGAAGTAGGCTCCAGGCTCTGAGCTGTCAGCACGAAACGGGACACGGGGCTCCTACTCACAAACTGTGCGATCATGACCTGAGCCGAAGTCGGTCGCCAACCAAGCCACCCAGGCACCCCTGTATGGATGCATTTCTTGTGGGCAAAAGAGTATCTAAAAAATGCATTCTGTATGATTCCATTTATAGAACGTTCAAAATGAGCAAAGTTACCCTATGGCATTGAAGTCAGTGCTGGGGTGGGTGGCTATGGGGTGCTGATGTCCCAGATATATTCACTCTGTTTTAACTCATCAAGTAGCACTCTTGAGATTGGCTGCTTTTCTTTATGTATATTATACTTTAATTTTTAAATAAAGTTTATTAAAAATCAAAACTTCCAGTGCAGAGGTGGATGCACCGCCAGTCCATGGCCTGCAGGGGGCGCAGCAGCCCCATGAACTCTGCTCTCCAGGCTCCAACTGGAATCTGGCTGGCCACGCTGCCTGAAGTTTCAGGGCTGCCTGAAGAGTAGCAGTCACTCTGAGCTCACAGGCCAGAGCGGCTGGAGGAGGCCGGGCAGGGCCCGGTCACACTCCCCTCCACCAGCCCTCAGCTCAGCGCCACAGCAGCCTGGAGAGTCCATTCTCGGAAGCTCTCAGCATCTCAAAGCAATTTCACCTGGAAGAAGGCTCAGGATAGCAGTGCTGGGTTCGCAGGGCCCTTCTCTCTGCTCACAGAAAGAGGCACTGTGGCTATGCGTCAGGGTGACCTAGCTCCAAGTCCTAGAAGTGCCATGGGTGACCTGGAACCAAGCACTTAGCCTCTATTTCCTGTCCTGTGAAAGGAGGAGGTGATACCACCAGGTCGTGGTGTCTGACCTAGAATGTAATCGGTAGCCATTATATCTACCAAGTGAATGAGACGATACAGAGGGTCCTCTCCGCTCCACTTCCACACAGTACTAAGTGATCACGGAGAGGTGTAGGAATCCACCTTCCTAGATCCACCCAGCTCTGCTACATGGAGAAGCTGGGAACAAGTTCATGCCAGGCCAGGGGCTGCAGCTCATGGCCTTCTGATCCTAGACATGGTGGCCGAGGTCAAGCCTGCTGGCAGCACCAAGATCGGCAATAGTTGGAAACAATGGCCCAGGCCTGAGTCTGACTTCCTTCCAGATGCTCTGAGCCGTGAGATGTCCTAGGGTTCAGCACCTGCCGTGCCAAGAAGGTTGGCAGCTTCCTGGAACGCAAAGACTTGGTGGAGACAAGACGACCGCTTGGGAGTTCCGACTGAGTTCCACATCCCGTCTCGGGCACTTCATTAGCTGCATGACCTTCAGAAAGCTACCTGACCTCTTGGAGAGCCATGTATTTCACAGGGAAATCACCGATCTTACAGGATTGATACAAGAGCCAAGCGCAATCCCTTTGTCAGGCACCTTGTACACTATACAGTTCATGGTATGTTGCTTCCCCCTCCTTGGGCAGCTCTGACCTCATGAGGTAATAATAGCAATAAAAGTAATACCAGCTATTATGTAACGACTTACTACATGGCATAGCAGCCCTCTGGCACCAATGCCCCCATTTTACAGACAAGGAAATTGCATCATAAGACAAGGACCTAAGCTTGCCAAGGTCACAGAGGCAATTAGGGCTACAAGTTGGATTTGAACCCAAGTCTGCTTCGTTTCAGAACTGGGCTTTTAACTCACTTGGCTGTATTAGAATTTAAGCCCCTGTCTCAGATCCCAGCCCTCCAGGGCAAGCCTTGGGCATTAAGGATATTTATTCTGAATTCCTTGTCTTCCGTCTTCCTCCCAGGAAAGCTAACAACTCTCAACTTCCCCCAAGGTCCCTGACCATTCACCTTAAGCACAGAGTTGAGCACAGTCAAGGGAGAGGATGGGGAAGTCAGGGGAAAAGTAAAACCGTGAGGCTGTCACAGTAACATGGATTCCATAACGCAAAAATGCCCCCAACCTTCTTCCCTATTCTGCCTGCAGACATGGAAATCAGGCCTAGATCTACCAATTCCTAACAGTGTGACTTCAGGCAAGTTAGGTGGCCACTCTGGATTGTGGTGTCATCATTTATGAAAATGTAAATAATGCCAGAAATGCACACTACCAGAAAATATCCTTGCAAGGACCAAATGAGGTAACGTGTTTGAAGTGCTTGGCAGAGTACAGACATGTAAATCAGCACTTGAGTTTCGGCTATTCTATCACCAACATCATCCATTATCATCCACACCACTACTATCATCGCCATTTCCATCATCATCCCCATCAACCTCCATTATCATCACCATCACCATTATCACCATCCCCATTATCACTGTCCTCGTTTCAAGGGGATAACGTGTACCAAAGAAACAGCACACTGAGGACAGGAGAGGTGTGAGAAAACTTCACTTGCCTGCAAGGTAGATATGTCTTCCAAGATATTGGAGCTCATAACTATTACTCCAGTCTTGCTCCTTAGATTCCATAGGCATTGTCCCAAGCACACAAGACAATCCCAGGAACAGTAATGCAGGCTCTAATGCCTCCATTTCCCCTGGAACACAGTCTCTAAACCTCCCACGACAGGAACAGGGCCCAGCCCTTCCAGACCTGAGTCTCTAGGGGAGAGTAAAGGGCCCAAGACCACCTCATCCTTAGTGGCCCAGAGGTAGTCCATGCTGTCAGGTCCTTTAAGATCTTTAACTCTCATACCCTCTTTGGCTCCCTCCTCCCCTCTGTTTTTCCACCTCATTCCCTCAACTCAGTTAAACAAATGAGCAACTTCTCCTCCTCAAGAACTGTGCTAAGAACTCAAGAAATAGTAGAGAACTAGATGGTGGTTACCTCCAACCTCAGTAATCCTTCAGCCCAGGGGGGGCAGTTGGACATCAGACAGGTAATTACAGTCATAGCTTCAATGTGCTCCATGCAGGGGGAAGGGGAAGGGAGATAGACACAGAAAGCGTGGATAGCATGTAATGTGGAGACTGACCTAGCTGGAAAACTCCAGGAAGGCTTCCCTTAAGGAAGGGACACCTACCCTGAGAACCGAATCATGAGCAGGAATTTTAACAGTGAAAGGATAGGGAGAAGTTAGGAAAAAGCATCCTAAAAAGAACAAGCCTGTACAGATGCCTGGAGGCACTTTGTGGACCCAAACGTCCACTGAGCCAAGAATGTTGGGGTAAAGAGAATGACGTATGAGACAAGGCAAACAAAATAAAAGGGGTTCTGACCTTCCTGGGTTTATCAAGCCAAGTAAAGGAGTTAGGGATTTTTTTCTTAAGTTCTCAGCACCCACTTAAGAAAAATTTAAGTTAAAAGAAAAAAAATACCTGAGTCTTACCAATGCTTGGTTCATGCTTAAAAATGAGAAGGGCATAGAGTCCTGGCCATTGTCTCCTCTATCTCCTGGGACCAATCCAAGTGAAACCAGAAGGGTACTCACATTCACGCACACATGGAGAGAAAGAGAGAGAATGAGAGACAGACGGGGAGAGAGAGAACAAGCTGACAGACCGATTGGGGAAGACAGAGACACTCCAGGCACTTCCCTGAGCAGAGCACAGTTTCCTCCAAATCAAGAAGACCTGACAGATAACTGGCAGTTGGGCATTCCAAGCACCTGCTGCCATCTGCCCAAACCTTCTTTCCTCCAGCTTCCCCGTCTGCCCATGCCAGGGAGTCCACACTTAAAACTGTTCACTCTACACAGTGATGGGGCTGAATACTGACGTCTGCTAGGAATGCAAGCTCTCAGTGGTCCCCTGGCTCCTCTCCCCTCAGTCAAACACAAGACATCCAAGCTGGAGGTCAGATGGAGAACAAGAAGTTTCACAAAGCCCCTTGTTCCTCTCTCCAAATGCTCTCTCTCCATCATGGGCATTTTCAGGAAGTAGGATGACCCTGGATGGAACCCAAAGTTAGCCTCAATCACTTTGACAGCCCTACAGTCAAGTCTCCATCACTGGGACTTCCCAGGGGGAAGGCAGTCTGCGTCGCACAGCATTTTTAAAGAGTTTTAAGTGTTATTACTTTAAAGAATGACGGGAATAAAGCAGTTCTTAGGGGAAGTGCTTCAGGGGAGAAAAAAGAATTGTCAGAATTAGAATAAATTATCAGGAAACAAGGGGAAGGGAAACTAGCTTATATGGGATTCCCACTAAGAGCTGGGAACTGTATATGCGCTGCCTCTTTCAGTCCTCACAATCCTGTAACACAGGAACCACGATCATCTCCGTTTTCCAGAGAGAGAAAATGAGGTCCAAGAGGGTAATGACATCGCTAAGGTTACAGTGTTAAGTGACAATAAAGCAGCCCAAAAGCAAATTCTAGGTCAGTCCCCAACCCTTGTTCATTCTTGTCTTCCCACACCGGAAGCACATTCATAGGCACTTGTGAAGCTCTTACAGTGTCTCAGAAAACCCCTAGAAGTAGTTCAAGGGCAATGGAGCCTCATGGTCAATAACTCAGGTTCCAGAGTCAGACAGCCTGGGCAAGTTACTTAGCCTCTGTAAGCCTCAGTTTCTTCACATGTCAAATGGAGACAGTGGCACCCCCCTCCTTGAGTTATAATGAGGAATCAATCTTAAAATCCACTTAAGTAGCTGATTATGGTACCAGGCATTTGATATGTGCTTAATTTCTCTAATACTGTCATTATTACTAAGCACTTCATTTTATACTCTAATTACAGCAAGAAACCTGCAAGATGGCCCTGCCTCCTGGTATAAACCCCTTGTATAATCCCTGCAAGTGTGGGCTGAACTTACTGATTTGCTTCTAATGAAAGGAATACAGCAGAAGCAATGAGATGTCATTCCAGGTTAGGTTGCAAAAAAACCTGCAGCTTCTGTCTTGGTGTCCTCTCTCACTGATTTGTTCTCACTAAGGAAAGCTGATAACCTAGGAGATGCCCTGTGGAGAGGCCCATGTGTCAAGGAACTAATGTCTCCAGACAGCATCCAGAAAAGACCTGAGGCTCCCAGTCCAACCAGCCTTGTGTGTGAATCTAGACACAGACCCTCCCCAGCCAAGCCCCAAGGGGACTACAGTTCCAGCTGACATGGTAATTGCAGCCCATGAGAGATGGTGATGCAGAACATCACCTAAGGCACTGTGCAACTCCTGACCCATAGAAACTGTGAGATAGTAAATTTTTTTTTAAGTTGCAAGGTTTGGGGGTCATTTGTTACTCGGCAGTAGATAACTAATAGTAGTAACGGAGTGGTGGAGTGGCAGAGAGAGAGGAAGAGAATCCCAAGCAGGCCCTGCAATGTCAACACAGAGCCCAACGTGGGGCTCAAACTCACAAAACCGTGAGATCATGACCCGAGGCTCATCCATATTTGTATTAACACAATAGGCCTTCGCTTTATCAGCAGATCAGAAGGAAAACTTGACCTCTGATCCTGTCTGGAGCATTATGAAAGACAAATTGGCATATCCAGAAGTAGCAAGGTTCACTGCATTTCTCACTGCCAAACATGGAGGCTGACAGCCAGGATAACCATACAGACAAGAAGCTGTCAGTCTCCAAGATGAGATCTGAAGGGTGTGCAAACTGGAGACAATTAGATTGGAAGGAGCCTTGGAAATCTAAAGCAACTCCACTGTGTTATAAATGCGGACAGGGGGCAGAGGCAATGTCTTGTGGGATCAGTCAAGCAAGGCTTCCTCTAGGGGCATCTGGATCCAAACCTGGGACAAAGAGTGGTGATAAGAGATCAGCAGTGACCAAGCGCATCCTGATGGACTTAATGATGTCTGCCAAGAGCATTGCTGGCACATACATCATGCTTCCCACCCTGCTATCAGTGCTTCTAGAAGGACTCAGAAAAAAGGGGACTATATCTGCAGAACCCCAAGTTATAAGGGATGGTGAATGGTCACAAAAAACCTATTTTCATCACTTCCATCATGCTTTGTAACATATTTTAAGGACTCCCCTACCTTGGGCCACAGACATGAAGGCTCTTTCTGGGGTCAGAACTATGACACTTGGGTGTTGCCAGTTTTGTTGACTGATTGATGATGGATGTATCAGTTCTACAGGGACACCTTTCAGAAAAATTTTAAAAGCAAGGCATCAGAAAATGGTCTTCTCCTCCATAAGCTGCTTACAGCCACTAAAGAGCAAAGATTATCACTTTTTTGTTTGCCTGTCAGGGCCTTGAAAATATCCCTTATCCAAGAAGCAAACTAAGCCCAAAACTGCACTCCTCACCCCCAGGAAAAGCCATTCATCCAAAGGCTTCTAGGATAGTACAGGCCAGGACAGCCTGCTTTGTGCCCTACAGCGACACATTTCAAGCGGGGATGGCATGTATGCCCCCAAATTCTGCCCTGTGCCCTTGGCTGGCACCCTAAATCAATCAAGACATTCTTTATGAACCTAGGTGTGGCCTCAGATTCTGGGTACACACAGCACTTCAAACACTGCCTATAATCCATCAGCAGTAGCATGGAACATTAGATTTGAATCAAGTGCCTTCTTGGTCTTCCTTCCTGGCTCACACCCTGAGTTTTGTCAGCAGCCCTGGCTTCCTTTCCTCCAAGGGTTTTGCGCATGACAACTCACACCTCACCAGCCAGCCCTGGATGTGCTCCGAGAGATAGGAGAAGCAACCAAACACACGTCTGCCCATCATCTCCTCGGCCTGAAGGCAAATTCCTTGCTTCCAAGTACAGAATGAAATAGACGACACTTTGAGCACATGGGAGTTCTAGGCATGAAGAAGTCAACTGTGTCCACAGTCTGAGAAATAAGGTCCGACATACGCTGCCCCACACACTTTATGGTTCACCTGGACGTCACCTCACCTGTCTTTTAAGTCCTGGGTCTCTGAAAGAGATTGGAAAAGTCATCATGATGGTGAGAAGGGGTGTCCCACAGGTTTATCATGTGACTGACCACAATGAAAGTTGCCAGTGCAGGACCCTTACTGGGATGGGGTCCCTGCCATCAGCACCACAGAGGAGGCTGTTGGGGGCTAAGTTGTGCCCCTCAAAAATTCATACATTGTAGTCCTAGCCCCTAGTATCTCATTAGTGGTTAGGTGTAATTAGGTTTAGAGACAGGGTCTCTACAGAGGTAATTAATGTTAAACGAGGTCACTGGGTGGGCCCTAATCCAACTTGACTGGTGTCCTCATTAGAGAGGAGATTAGCACACTGACACACAGAGGCAAGACAATATGAGGATACAGGAAGAAGAAGGTTGTCTACAAGCCAAGGAGAGGGGCCTCAGAAGAAAACAACCATGCAAGTCTTGATCTCAGAATCCCAGCCTCCAGAATTGTAAAAAAAATGCATTTCTGTTCTTTAAGGCACCCAATGTGTGATTAATTTGTTACAGCAGCATGAGCAAAGTAACACAAAGGCTGACATAGAAATTTTAGTCCAAATGAGGTTCATAGTATCTTCCTTTCCCAGGACATAGCAAATGGCCATGACCAAGAAAAAAGGCATACAGTTGGGTGGTAATAATATCCTTGAGAGCTGAGAATGTGTTCCCATGGCTGTTGTTACAGGAGACAAAACAGTTAAAAGATTGTGGCACACAAGTATGAGTGAGTGTCAACTATAAGCTAATTACTGTGTGGGGGAAGGATGCTGAATTTAAGGCCCTGATCCTGCCTTAGAGGGCACCAGTTTAATGGGGAAACGAGAAAAAACAAATCAATTCGCCATGAAAAATGCCACCACAGAGGTAGAGAGCACCAGTGTCAATATAAAGAAGAACAGGGGCGCCTGGGTAGCTCAGTCAGTTGGGCGTCTGACTTCGGCTCAAGTCATGATCTCACAGTCCGTGAGTTTGAGCCCCATGTTGGGCTTTGTGCTGACAGCTCAGAGCCTAGAGCCTGCTTTGGATTCTGTGTGTCCCTGTCTCTCTGTTCCTTCCCCCACTTGTGCTCTGCCTGTCTCTCAAAAATAAACATTTAGCAATACTCAGGTGCATGGTTTAAAAAAAAAAAAGGAAAAAGAACAAACTAACTCCTCCACTTCCGACAGTCAGAGTCTTTGAATATTTTTAGAATTAATATAGTTGTGTGGGGTACCACGCACGGGTATTCAATAATGTGATCATGTATGTGGCTCCAACCATCATGAAGGTAATTTAGCAATATCTATTGAAATTTAAAACACTCATACCTTTGATCGATCTGTTCCACCTTCAAGGATATATTCTACATAGATTTCTTTGAAAAATATGACAAGATATATGCACAATGATGTTCACTGAAATATTGTTTTTAAGAGCTTATCAGTGGCAACAACCTGTCAAGAACAAACAAATCATGATACATCCATATGATAACATATTATGTAGTCACCACAAATAAAGGAATAAAACTCTCTTTGTGCTGCTATGGACAGAGCTCCAAGATAAAAAAGGAAAAGACAAGTTACCACTTATGTGACCACTTTGGTTTCTATGTTTAAGGCTGCATAGATACAGTCACACACTAGCATAGCCATAGATGATTTTTCTAGAAGAAATTCAGAAAGCCATTGGGAAGGAGGACAGACTGGGCTGAGGGATGGGGGAATGAGGCACTTGGTAGCTTTCTGTCCCATTTGAACTGGCTAATTAAGTTAATTTTTAATGTCAGCATGAGTCGTCTAGGTGATGGGATCATGGAATTTTCTTTTGTTTTCTTCATACTTGTATTTTGGAAAAGGCAGACTGTGGAAGCTGTTTTCTATATACAAATGAGGTAGAGATAGGTGAGGTGTTTGGGGGTGTGTAAGAGGTATGTGTGTGCTTTTATCTCATCTTCTTTGAGACCTTTGAGAGAGATTAGGAGAAAATCCCCTATCAGCTTCAACCCATGGTCAAACACTTCAACACACATCATTAGTGATTCCAGAGAGCTCGGCAGGGATTTCTTTGTGTATCTCCCATTGAAAAGAAACCCAGATCACAAGCCACTCTGTGAATCTGAGATAGCTCCTATCTCTGAGGAGAGCCCTGCCACCTGAGCTTCTCAGTGGCCCTGGGACCCAGCAGGCTCGAGCATGGAAACCATCTCTGACTGGCGAAAGAATGACCTATGGACACAGGTCAAGGTCCTGACCTGTTGGTGACTGAGAAAGGCCAACAGGAAGGCAAAAACCCAGGATGTTGAGGACCACTGTCTGACTCTGCATTGGAGCAAAATGCCTGGCGCAAAAGAGGAAGCAGCTTTGGGTTCCAGCAATGTTTTAGGAAACCCAAGCTCCCTCTGTCCACCATGAATACAGGTAACGGGTACTCTAGGGAAAGAGTACCTCATATGAAGCCCAGCCTCTGAGCACAGTTCTGGGAGGGGGTACTTTGGAATCAGAGAGATCTGGGTTCAAACTGCATCTCTACTGCCCCCCAGCTGTGTGACCTTGGGCAAGTCACCTAACTTTTCTGTGCTGAGAGTCCGTGTTCTAGAACAGGAGCGGAGCAAGAAACACACCAAGAAGGGAATCACATGACAGCACCAACATTTGGTAAGTGTCAGGAAGGAAGTCAAATAGATTCTGTAATAACAGAGGTCAGGGAGGGCTCTCTGAAAAAGTGGCACTTAAAGCATGACTCCATCCTTATGTGATAGACTGTCTTGTCCATTGTATGAGCCAGGGTCCCAGGAAGGAATGGATGGGACACTGCACTGAGGGTCATTTGAGAAGAATTTACAAAAGGGACTACATATGTAAGTGTGGGCAAAGGATATGAGCACTACAAAAGAGAATACAGTGCTCGGGGGCTAGTAACGCTGAGATTCCAGGTTCTGCCACCATCTCTGAACCTGAGTACAGACAGAGAGGCTTGCCTGACATCTTCGTTTAGGAATGCAGCAGCCCATAGGAGGAAGCAGGGTCTATAAATGCCCTTCCCTCTCCTCCCTTCTCCTACAACCTGCTGTGACTCCCTACTGCCCAAACTCAACCAACAGCCAGTGGGCAATAGAGCCTAGTGCTATGGTCTACACTAAGAAGCCTCCCAAAGCACAGCACAGGGTGGAGAAGAGCAGATAAGCAGATGCACTGCTGCTTCTTCCTTCTGCACATCTGAATCTGGGGCTGGCATCTCAGAGAGGACTAGCACCTCTACTCCGGCATCCGTAAGGCCAATCAGAATTACTTTACGTATGTTTTATGTGTGCCTGTTTAACTTTAAATGCTCAATGGATTTGCTACAGACATGCTTCTCCATGCAAGGGATTTTCACTGTCTAGAGCTTTAGACGTTCCAGGTAATCGATAATGCTGCTGCTCTGACTCCAAATTAAATAGCTGCACATTTATTACCCATTACTGGAAGGCACACCAGGAACTCAGCCGCCAGGAGCACACAACCCCATAAACGCTAAGCCTTCCCTCTTTCTCCATTGGCCCACTCCAAAACTCTGTCGGCTCGGACAGTGTGAACACCACCCGCCCCACTTTTAGAAAATCAAACTCCGTTCGCTAGTCTAACCTAAATTGGGATGAAAAAAAGCCAAGGCTCTGAAATTTACTCCGCCAAGCTGAGCCCCCAGGGAGAGGGTAACATTTGGCTGTGGAATCAGGAATGTTTGGCTGCCTCTTCTGTCACCTGCTCCTCCAAGGGAGGTGGGGGATGCAGAATTTCAGTTATATGGGCTATGCATTCCTTATTCCCTTCCTACTGAGCTGTTGAAGCCAACAAGAATGGCTCCCTAAAAGTGGGTAGGCCAAGCTAGCCACCATGATGTGCAGTGAGAAGCAAGGAGAAGCACATTTAGGGTTGGGTGAGGGGAGCTCTCCATCACATCCTGTCTGCCTGAGCTGACAAAGAAGTCACACTAAATGGCTGGGGAAAGGGGCGCCTGGGTGGCTCAGTCAGTTAAGCGTCCGACTTCAGTTCAGGTCATGTTCTCGCGGTCCATGAGTTTGAGCCCCACGTCAGGCTCTGCTGACAGCTGGGAGCCTGAGGCCTGTTTCAGATTCTGTGTCTTCTGTCTCTCTGACCCTTCCCCGTTCATGCTCTGTCTCTCTCTATCTCAAAAATAAATAAAAACATTTAAAAAAATTAAAAAATAAATAAATGGCTGGGGAAAGACCTTAGTGCCTTAGCCAGAAATGCCCTTCAGTGACACTACACATCGTTGTGCAGGTTTGCATGTCTAGGGAGCCCTTTCTGCAGTCAGAAACTGTGAGGCAATCACAAGAGAAGGAGCCGTGAGGAATCCACCCTGACACACAAGGCCATTGGAAAGGGTGAGAGTTTGGAGAATATGTGCCCCGGCTCCCTTGCAATTAGGATGCTTGCAATTAGGATGAGCACTGACAGAGACTGTGCATCCAAAATGATCTAGAAAAAAATCAGAACTAACCCCATTAGATGCCCCATCCCTACTCAGCATCTTGTAGATTAAGAGCAACAGCCAGTGCAATTACTTCAATCACTTATGCAAAGTAAGACCGTTTCCCAAATTGGAAATGACAGTCTGGGCCACCTGGTAGGGAAGACAGCCTGTCCCCATGAGGGGGGCTGAGAATTTCTTTGCTAGTCCTTTGAGTCTTTGCTTGGTCATGAGAAAATCATAATCAAAATCAGTATCTCCTTTACCAGGACCCACTATCATCATCAAATCCTCCACCAAAGTTAAAGTATGGTAGGTTTTTTTTGTTTTGTTTTGTTTTTTTGTTTTTGTTTTTTTGTTGTTGTTTTGTTTTGTTTTGGGGGGGGTTGGCTCTAGGACTTGCAGATAAAAAGTAGCCATCAAGTACCCACATGATGTTGAGAGATTCCTCAAAAAGGTTGTACGGTCAAAATGTGTTATCAGCATATCAAAGGTGTTGATAAACCCTGCAGTGAACAAACGTAATTAGCTTTGTTTTCCAAACTTACATGGCCATAGTAATATGACCACCACTTTCCTTAAAAAACGGCTCAGAGTGGGGAGAGAGGGGTAGCAGGTAGTAGGGTGGCACCTGGGTAGCTCAGTCAGTGTCCGACTTTGGCTCAGGTCATATTCTCACATTTCCTGAGTTGGAGCTGCACGTTGGGCTCTGTGAACCTGGAACCTGCTTTGGATTCTCTCTGTCTCTCTCTGCCCCTCCCCCCACTCATGCTCACTCTCTCTCACTCTCCAAAATAAACATACATACATACATACATAAAACATTAAATAATTCAAAACAGAAACAGCTCTAGGGTCCTAACATTATGAACACCCTACACAATGAACACAAGACACACAGCTCGAAGTCAGTGGTCCCCAACATTGGATATATGCTGGAATCATCTTGGAGGTTTTCAAGAAGACTACATCTGAGTCCTACCTCACTGTAGATCAGCTGCCAACACATCAACAGTCCCCCTCCCATACTTACCTGAAGACCATACCTAGTACTTCATCATCAACCCCCACAACAGTCAACACCATAAAACACTAACCAAAAAATGGACACTTTGCTAAATAGTTCACAGGCTAACGGGATGGAGGAAACTGTTTTACAGGGCACTGCACAACTTCGAGACAATTCCCTTTAAAAATCTCTGATCCTTCTCCAAAGTTTTCCTCCAGATGACAGATGCTTTCTGTCTTCTCTCTTCTTCCATTTCTCTCCCTACCCAATGGCCTCTAAACCTCTATTACCCTAGCTAATTCTCTTTTGAACCTAAGCCTGTGCAACCTACTCAGGAAGTAGTCCAGCAGAATAGCTCAAAAGCAGCATTCTGTTCTTACTAAAATTGTCCCCAAGGGACTTGCCCCTAATCCCAAATAGCCAAATCAAAGTGTATTTTTCAAATCCATATACACAAAAAATGTCACTTACAAAAATTCATTATGTACTCTTGCAGCTAGGTAGAGAGGCCGACATTTTTTACAAGACTGGCTGGGGGGAGCTAGACAAAGGTTAACCAGGAGGGCTGCATGTAAGAGGTAAAACTCCAGCCATCTTGAGAAAAGGATTCATATAGAAACAACGGGAAGAACCCAGAGATTAAGAACAGGGTCTGTAGAAATCCCACAGGCTGGGGAAAGAGCTGGGAGAGCAGAGAGAGAGGTAAATCCTCAGTAGGGCTAGGAACAATACCAAGCAAGAATCTTGCCCTCAGCGTGTGCCAGTCACTGATCTAAACACTTCATTTATCTTACTTTGCTTAAACCCTACATCAACCCAATGAGACCAGTTATCCCAGTGAGACAGGAGCAGGGCTGGGATTTCCATCAGGGCAGTTATCTTCAGGGTCCATTTGCTTAACCACTGCACTCAAGAGTCATGAACTAGAGCAACAATAAAAACAAGGCCACTTAGAGTGATTATGTTCTGGAGTAATCTGGAGTCATCTAGAATCTTGCTACCACACAAAGGCATTCAGACTGGTAGCATCAGCATCACCTGGAAGCTTGTAAAAAATGCAGCATCTCAGGCCTCACTCCAGACTTACTGAATCAGATTCTGCATTTTAACAAGCACCCCCAGGGGCTCTCTCGACACCTTGAAATGTGGGAGGTACTGGTCTAGAAGTGTGCGGTCGATAACCTAAATCTATTTCAAGAAAGGAGCACTGTGGGTGGAAACAGAGCAGGTAAGAGCCCTGATGAACTGCCGGGTGTAAATACATTTCCAAAGCCACCTACAGCTGGCAGCAGTCATTTCTGACAGTGAACAAAACAGCCGTGGTTAAGAGCCAGCGTCAGTTCCAAGTACTAATGGCTCTGCCACCCACTCAAGTGTGTGACCTCGGGCAAGTTACAAAACCCCAAAGACTCACTTACACCATCTAGAAGTGAAGGCAAAGGATAGTTCCTCCTTGGGTTGTCCAGAAGATTAGGTGAGAAATTCTGTATCTGGTGCTTAGCACAATGCCCATTATATATTAACCCCTCCACAAGCACTACCCATTACTATGATGACATCAAAATTATAACTTAGGGACATTAAGCTGGCTCTGAAGGTCTCGATTACAGGGCCAAAGGCTGTGAAGACAGAAGAATTCACAGAGAAAGGCCAAGTGCAGGTGAGCTCAACTTTCTCATCTTGCATGGATGGAGTTAAAGATAGCATTTCATTCTTGACCTTGACTACCAGACACAAGGGTTACAGCACCCTTCTCAATGAAGTGAAGGGCAACCACAGGTAGAATTAGTAACAGGATTCCTACCTTTCAAATCAGCGGGTAAGATAAAAGCAAATCAAAGAGAATCTGCAGAACCAAGAAGAGAGAAAATACATGAAGCAGAAAGAAAAGTTCTTTTTCATGAATTTTTTTTAATGAGAGTTGATCAAACATGTATATTATGACAAATACACTGAATTCCTCTATGAAAAAGCTAGGACGCTGGGTAAATAAACAAGATCCATCCGTAATCTACTTCCAAGAGATACTTGCAACATAAGTAAATTAAAAAACAGTAACAATGAACGGATGTGTCTAGGCTTATGAGAACAAGAGAAAGATAGAAAGCAGCATTGATTTCAGAAAAACCCAAGGCAGAAAGCATTAACCAAGCTCCACATGGCCATTTTATATCCAAAAAACCTTCAATCCATAACCAATGCTAGCCAACAGCCTCTGTGAGCCAAATGACAAGGGCTCAAAATAGATAAAGTACAAACTTTGACCAATACCAAGAGAAGCTGACAGGAACATAGTAGCTCTGGGAAACCCTAACCAACCCATCCAAATAAAGTAACCAAGGCTTCTGCACTATAAATTAATAAGGTTTGTAAGACAGAGAGCACACCATTACAAGTGTCCAAACGGTATCTCAGGAAAATTCAGCCAGAATTGCCCATTTATCCATCCATCAGTCAACCCAGTCACCCACCCACCTATCCATTCATTCGCTCATCCATGCATCCATCTGTGCAATGTGCACTGAGAATCAACTCTTTATCAGGCACCGGGGATCTAATGGAATAAAAAGATAAAGTGCTTCTTATTAGGATTTTTACAGGCCTCCTCCATGCACAAAGGAAAAAGGAGTAAGTAGACAAAGTAATTAAAACAGAGGCATGATGATAAACAATGGGATATGGTAAAATGCAACAGGAGTAACAAGGTGCCAGCTAAGGTCTCAGGCTTGCATTCAATTAGACATGGGAAGAAAAATGAGCAGGACCTGATTCTTGAGGAGCTTGTATTTTAGTAAGAGGGAGTCAAGAAAATAAACATGAGAACAAGATTATTATTTCAGATCATGCTGTGTGCCATGAAGAAGGTTAAGATAGAAAAGGGCATGTTTGGGGCAGGAGGTGTTGATACTTTGGCTACTCACCAGAGGCTCCTAAAAGAAGGTGGCATGAGATCTGACAGCCTCCAGGAGCAGGAGACTGTAGAGGCCAGGTCAGAAATGTGCCTGGGAGCCAGCTCCTTGCCAGAGTGTTTGGGCATTATTCTTAAAACCATGGGAAGCCTCTGGATCTGCCTGAGTAGTCTGAGAAGTGACTCCTTGTGGATATGCAGCAGCCCTAAGGATGCCAAGGGTTCCTTAGGTAGTCAAACACCCTTCTAAAGCCAGAACTACCTATACAGGCAGACTTGCAGCTTCCACAGAGGCTCAGATGGTAAATCCTACTCTAATTACACTGGTAATTATGAAGTGACACTTACTGAGCAGCAAAGAGCATTCCTTCTGTTAGGAAATGATCCCTGGGAAGCCAGTCCCAGCCTCTCTAACAGGGAAGGTGCTGTGAATTTACAAACAGCTGATGGAAGGATGTGAGATCCAGTCTAGACAGGCACCATCAGGAGAAATAAGGAGCCCAGGCATTGGGAAGGGGCTCGACTGAGCATCCACACTGCCACTCCCTATTCTAGAGGCAGCATCAGAAACAGCAAATACTCCACAGTCAATAAGACCTTGATTTTAATCCTTGTCCTGGCCTCAGTGAGTTGGGTGACCTGGGAAGGTTATTTACTTCTCTGGACATGAGGTTTTCCACACACAAATGGGTTTAACAACAGACTTCCTCGTCAGGGTACACCTGCACACAGTAGGTGTCTGAGAAGGGCCACCAGGACTTTCTCTTCAGGCTCTCCCACACCCCTTGGTTGGGAGCTCAGGAGGGAGAAGGAAGGAACAGAGAATAAAAGTAAGGCAACAGCCAAACACACAGTTATTATGCTCCCTGGTGATGGTGGAAGGAAGTTAAAGAACCGGTGATAATAAGATTCTTGCCCCGTGTTCCCTGTGACGGCGAATAACACAGACATGAGAACAGAGCATCCATCAGAACTCAGAGACAGACGAAGACAGGTGATCAAAGGAATAAATCCTCTGCAATCTGAAAAACAGCCTGCCTGCTTTCATCCATCTGGGAGGTAGCGAAAGGACTCAAACTCTGGCCAAAAGCATACTTTTCTACCCAAACCACCATAGGTGTGGCAGGTTTCTAGAACAGATCCCTATGGGGCTAATCAATCTTCTCTAGGTCTGGCCATGTCTGCCAGTGCCTCAACCCTACCCCCCACCCCCACTCTGAGCTCAGCTTTAGAAATATACCACTGCCAGGGAGATTTATCCATTTTAAAAGGTCAGAGAATTACTGCCATTGAAGCTTGTGCACGGAGCAGGTGTAAATATGCCCCAGCTCCCCCCCATGCTTTATCACCCTCAGAAGAGGGGGACCTGGGGAAGGAGTTGAGGCTCCAGGAAGTTACTTTCCAGGAAGAACGTTTAACTGCTTAGTATCTGGGGAGCCAAGGACTCCGTGTGGGTGGGACCTACCTGTCTATGCCACCTTTCTCACCAGAGAAGCATCTGTCTCCAGCTTCCTCGGCTGCCAGAGAAGCTAGGGATCTGGACCTTCCCTTCCTGTTTTGTGGAGCATCCCTCTCCAAGAGAAGAAGGATGAACAACTCCACACAACAGATCCAGACCTCACCCCCATCACTCAAGTATTGACAAAGCAAGGATGCACTGTCAGTTAAAAAAAAAAAAAAAAAAAAAGAAAAAGAAAAAGAAAACACCACCACGTTGACCATCAAAACCAGATAATCTGTTTTTCCACACACTGGTTAGTAAACCACTAGCAATAAAGAAGAACAAATCACTGCTGCCGCAACACGAATTCCCATTTTCTCAGGACCAACAAGAACTTCAGAGCACCCCAAGATGCTCTGGGGGCTACGCGGGTTCAGCAGACACAACGGTAATGAGGTATTTAGAAAACAACAAATCACTGCACACTAGTATGGAAAAAGTTGATGCCTGGAGGAGTCTGGAGAAACCGGCAGGCAAAGCAGGAAGAAACCACGGTGTGGAAATGCACAGACCGAGGTTCAAATCCCAGCTCTGCCAGTTACAAGCTGTGGGACTGTGGTCAAGCTACCTCATCTCTCTGGGCTTCTGCCCACCATGGTATCAAGAGGGATGATGAGACCTAGCCTGCCTAGGTGCCATGGAGGGTGAGGCTGACCCAAATGTTATCAAAGAACTCACAGCTGATGCCCAATGAATCGGTATTAGTTTGTCAAGTTGACTTTGTCAGCACTAAGTTTTATATACATCTATACAAAGAGAGAAAGAGACAGAGATAGAGAATTAAATAACTCAGTCAACCAACCTATCAACAAACTGACTCTATCAAATGACTCAGCAACTGCATAGACTGTCCAAAGTTTAGAGGTCAAGATGCCCAATGGAAAAAGAGGGTAAATCAGAGACCAGCAAACTCACTGGACAGGTTGCCCAGGAATGATACATTTCATCCCTTGAGGTGAGAGGAACCTGCCTGCCCTCCCCTGTCCTTTCCACCCCTGCCTTTTTCCCCAGTACTGTGCACAGACTAGAACGTGCTAACCAGGGACAACACCCCCAAGTGCAGGACAGCATGGTGGTTGAAAACATGGCCCCTAGAGCAGCCTGCCGGGCTTCAAAGGAGTTTGGCAGTTCTTCGAGAAGTTAAACACAGAATTATTCTATGACCCTGCAATTCTACTCCTAGGTATCCACCCAAAACAATTAAAAACAGGACTTCGAATATTTGTACATGCATGTTCACAGCAGCACTGTGCACAATAAGCCAAAATACTCACCAACAGACGAGTGGATCGACAAATGGAGCATATCCCTATGATGGATTGTTACTCAGCCATCAGAGGAACAAGAAAGAACTGATACATGATGCAACAGGGAGGGATGTTGTAAATGTTATACTCGGTGAAAGAAACCAATCGCTAAAGGCCACATACTGTATGATTCCATTCATATGAAATGTCCAGAACATGCAAATCCGTAGAGACAGAAAGTGGTCGTCGGGGCTGGGGAGGGAAACAGGTGTGACTGCTAACATTGTTCCCTTTTGGGGGATGAAAATGCTTAGGGGCAGCAGTTGACCACACTAGGAATGTCCCAAATGCCACTAAATTGTTCACATAAAAATGGCTATTTTATGTGTATTTTTCCTCAGTAAATTACTTTTAATTATTCAAATTCTCCTACCCATAACTGGCAGCTACCAGCAAGAGCCTGTGGAGGATCTCCAATGGGCAGTGACACCTGCAGGCCGAGAAGGAACAAGGGAGCACGGAGCATGCTCTCATCACCACTCCAATGACAGAGACCATAGATTCAGCCTTCTTGAGCACTAACATCACCTCCAGGCCACTCAAGGGCCAGCCATGCTTCTCCCCAGTTTCCATGACACAAGAAATTTACATGAGTAATAAAAAGCTACTATCTTGATACTAATCTTAGAAAGGAAAAAAAAATCTTACATTTGTATTAATTTTTCTTCCCGGGTTTTAATTGAAGAGAGGATACAGTGTCATGAGGGAAATAAAACCTTACTTCATCTATCCAAGGGCCATGTGGCTTCATTAGAAGTTACATTAGCTCCTCATTAAGCAACAATAATAATGTGGAGTCAGAATCAATGAAAAAAAAAACGCATTGCTCCAAGGTATAGATCTGTTTGGTTCAATTATATTCTTACATGGCCAAGCTCCAGTGGCTCCGACACCGGTAAAAATGTGTGACGCCAGAAGATGTGTCTTCCCTCCTCCGCCTTGAAAGCTGAACAACGAAACAGAGGCAGGGGCATGGCTTCCATCCTCACTACCACTCTCATAGTCTCTAATATGAGACCCTCTAACCACTTACCCGCCCGCACCCTGGCAAAACCGGCTTCATTTCTAGAGCTCGTTCATCCACTGTGCCAAGTAGGCTCAATGTCACCAGCCTACCCTGATCCACTGGCAGAGACTGCTCTGCATGAGGGTTGAATTGTGCTGTGGTTGATTATAGATGTCTGCTTCAGGCACAGGACTGGAGTGCTGTGCCTGATGGCACATATGTGCCTGTTATGCTTAGGAGCCCCTCCAACTGAGAAGGGAGCTTGAGGAAACTCTTGGTTACTCACCCTGGCAATTCCCGATCCTCTCCTTAGCCACACCCCTACATGGCTGGGCTGGGTTTTTCACAGTTACAGAGTTCATGAAACCTTTTACCTCCTTCTTTTTCACCCGACTTAAACAAAAAACTTAAGTCAGGTCCAAAAGAGTACTTACCTGACCCTCGACCAGGCTGTATGGCAGGGACAGTAGATCCTGCATTAAAAAAAAAAAAAAAAAAAAAAATACAAAGACAAGAAATGCTGAGTTTCACATTGCAACAATTGTTTTCCCTATGTTTTTCTCTTAGACAAAGTAATTACATCCCTTGTAAAGAAATATTCGATTTATTCAATCCAAAAATGCCCATGGAGCACCTAACACATGCCTGGTGCTTTGTAGTCTCTGTTTATAACAATAAACAACATGGGAAATTCCTGCCATGGGATGGGAGGAAGAAGAGGGAAAACACAGCAAATGTGGAAGGTAATACATAATAGATGGAAATAATACCAGACAGTGATAAGTCGAATGATGATACAATGGATTATGGGGTGCAGAGGGGGGGTGCTACTGTAGACTGGGGGTAGGGGTGGGGGGTGTTCAGAGTGAATGACAAGAAGGAACAGACATATCTGGACTAGGTATTTTAAATGCAGAGACAGCAGGTACCAAGGCCCAGGGCAGGCACAAAGCAGCAAGACTAAAATGGCTCGGAGTAGTCAGACATCAGACAGGCAGGCAGGGACCAGATCACATATGGCCTTTAAGGCTGATGTACAAATTTGGATGTTTTTCTAAGTAAGTTAGGAAGCCACAGGAAGATCTTACGTATCTTTTCACAGCACCAAAATCTCTATCCTACTCAGCTCAATAGCCCCAGGTAGCCCCAATAGAGCAGACTGATCTGCGCACATGCTTACCTCCTCCTCAGAGGGCTGACCCAGCTGCCAGCATAGGAAGGGCCCTGGCTGGGTCGAAGGGGCAAAGGTGAGTTGCAGAGATACTTTCCGAAATGCCAATCTCAGGGCCAGCCTGCACGGAAGCCCCAGACATCACCCTCCAGTCCAAAATGGTTTCCCAACCAAAGTGGAGAGAAGGCAATACAAGCTTCCCTTTTTCCTGAGGCTTAGATGGAGCCCTTCACCATGTGCCTGTGGACTCTGCCAACACCTCAGAATGAAGACAGCAAGACAACAAAATCCATCGCCCAGCCTGTTCCCAGCTGAGGATGACCCCCTGGGCAGTGGCTGGTCCCAAGCAGGGTTCGGGCCCAACGAGCTTAACCAACCAGCACCCAAATGACAATTAGATTAGATACTGTTCTGCTTTGCTGCCCAAGAACTCAGGCCCAGCTGACCTGATCACCTGGAGAAGCAAACACCCAACCCTTCCCTCCCACCAGTACCCCTTGCTGCATTTAAGGTTCATCATGCTACATTCGCAGGGTGGTCATGTAGATTAAATGAGACACCACTTGAACAGTTCATTGACAGGCCTTTACACTCAGTAAAGGCCTGAGTGTTAAGAGTTGTTGTTAGCAAGTTTATTAACATTGTTGGTCAAGCCCAGGCCCAAGACATTGACAATGAACACGGACTAGGACCAGTTAGCACAGTCCATTTACGTAAAGAGAAATGCTCAGGGGTATGATTCTGAGCTAGAGCCACAATTTGTTAGGAGGTCATCTGTAGAGTGGATGCTGGATAATTACCTGAAGGATGAGCTGCTTCTCTGACTATCTCCAAAGGTGATGCACCCAGGAATGCCTGGGGCTTTTCCCTCCTGTTTGCAAGGTGTAAAACCAGAGGGCTTGTACTGCCTGCCACTTAAGCTACGCTGCCCACTCAGGTGGGTCTCTGGCCTCATGTTTACAAGGGAGGTACACCTGGAGAGGATGTGTAAGGTAAAGCCTGGGGTCTGTATATGTGGGTTAGACAAATACACACCTTTCCCCTGGGGTCTTAGTACCAAGCGCTGGGCCTCCCCAGCCTTTCCTCCATCCATTATCCCTCCCCTTCCTTACCTACAAACTCTTCTTCAAACCAGGACCCAGAAACGTATCTAAAGCTTGCCTGCCCTTCCTTTCCTGGTTCCCTTATGCCCTTTACAAACAATCAAGCTCTGTTCTCTTTGCTTCTCTCCATGCATCCTCCGGGACTGTGCTCAACATGGGAGACACAGTGGGAAGCACAAAAGGACAGGCCCCCAGTGGCACTTATCTGTGGGAGGAACAGACAGAAATCAGGGGATCACGAAGTACAAGTGAGGCCACAGCTCTCAAGAGGAGTGTGTGGGTCTCCTTGCCACTGTCTCATTTGCTCCTCAGTTTCTGTGGCTCCTGCCCATCTGGTCTGCCATGGTACAACCAACCAGAGCTCCTTCTGACTTCTCAACTTGGCAGGAGCCCCCAGCAGTGACTCTCCACTCCCTTCTTAAAGCACTGTCTTGCCCCCTTTTCTGACTTCCTTTCCTCAAGTGCTTCTTCTCTGGGTTCCATTTTCTGTGCCTGTTCCAAGAACACCAGCATCCTCTGCACACATCTTACTTGCCCTCCCTTGGGGCCATTTACTGAACCTCTTGGGACCTCATTTCCCACCTCCTCTAGGACCCCTGAGCGTCTGCATCTAGTCCTGACCTCCCCTTGCCCCCAAGCTGACTGTCCTCCATTTCCCAGAACCACTGACATTTTAATTCCATGGGGCCCAAGCCAAGCTCTCCTCTAGCCACCAGCTGCACCTCCTCCAGCTCAGGGCCTGGGGTCCTGCCCTCGCTCACCCCCACACTCCTCGGGCTGGTCCACTGCAGCTGTGTCTCTCACACTGCACTCTTCTTGTGCCTGATCTGGTTACTACATAATAAGAGACTCTTCAAAGACACATCTCTGTGCTGCTGAGAACAATTTGGCTCAAAGGAAGGGGACCACCAGGAAAATTTGGTCAAAACAAATATTCCGTGGCAGTTTTTCAGGGTGTTGGTCATCGTGGTGTGCCATGAAGTGGTTTCATACACTTTTCATACATCTTTAACCACTTGGATCCATTTTCGTCTTGTATTAAGAGTTTCATTTTATTTTGTTTGAGAAATCAAAGCCTACTATTGCCAAGCTTGACTGTAACTAATGGCAGATACAGCATTCATCTAGATGAGCTTCATGTAACAGTCCCTTGAAAAGCAATGTATGTGCTTTATGCCAATGTGCTGCCCTGTGAAAATCCATTTTGCAGTATGTGTGATCCTGGAAAGCTAAGGTGTCAACTGAATTTATATAAATCAAAATCATTATTTTCCCCACCACTCTTTTCTGAATTATAAATGAAGAAGTCCCTATCATTCTCCAGTCACCCCTAAGAATCATGGATGCAATTTTGACGAATTTTCTTTCAGCCTTTTCTTAAGCATGTACAAACATACTTGCCTATATATGCATATATACAGCCACACAAATATACTTTACAAAGTGGATGAGAACTGTAGACATTGAGGCACCTGTATACTTGCTTGTGCTTTTTATAATCTTAATGATAGAGGGTATCTTTTCCAGATTGTTCATGTATAGTTGGGTTTCTCAATTCCAGCACCATAGAAAATTTGGACTGGATAACTCTTTGTTGCAGGGAGGGACCCTGGGTTCCTTGAGGGACCTTTGAGATGTGTAAAGAACCCATGACGTGGGGCCATCTTTTTTAACAACTGCGCACAATTCCATACTATGGGTGCATCATAACTTAACTGTCCTCCCTACTCAACAACATTCAAAATCTTTTTTTTTTTAATTTTTACTTGTTTTTAAGAGAGAGACAGAGGCAGAGAACAAGCAGGGGAGGGTCAGACAGAGAGGGAGACAAGGAATCCGAAGCAGGCTCCAGGCTCTGAGCTGTCAGCACAGAGCCTGACACGGGGCTCGAACCCACAAACCACAAGATCATGACCTCAGCCAAAGTTGGATGTTTAACCTGACTGACCCACCCAGGCACGCCTCAAAATTTATTTTAAATTCATTACAGGAAACTGACGGTTAAAAACAAAATCACTATGTATCATGAGTCATTTTAGTCTATCCTTTTCCTAAAATTTCCGTTACTATCTATCTGGTTTGTTTAAAACAGACAGGTCCTCTACGCAGATTAGGCAGCTCTTTGTTCATGTGATGCGTCATGGGTACAACTCCACCTGTGTCAGGGAGAGAAGGGTGATCTTCAGTGCCATGATGGCATCGGCAGGTGGCACTCTCATGCACTGTGGGCAGGAGCAGCGATTGCTACTACCTGTTTGGCAGGCAATCAGGCAAAACAGATCAAGAGCCATCACCCTGTCTAACAATCTATTTCTTGTTCAGTAAAATTAAGTGGATAGCTCCAGTCTGTCCCTTCCCTTCTCTTTAGGCTGGGTGAACTCACTGAAGCTAGATGGCTCTCAAAGATAAATGCCTGGTCCTTCTCAGAAAGACAATTAATGAGCTCAGAGACTGCTTAAACCAAGATGAAATGTGAGATTAACAGACACAGGGACATCTATCCACCCTGCCAACAGGCTATCTCTTCCTTGCTGGGCTGTTTCATTAGATTCCGCCAAGGAAACCCACCAAATGCACCATGGCCATCGGGGCTATTTTTGAGATAATTGCAAGGCTTGGGCTTGGATCCACTTAAAGGCAGAAATATGGGACAGAGAAGGATTAAGGCAAACCTTACCCCTTTCTCCTCTGTCGAAAAGGTCCCAACAGGCTTTAAAGGGAAGAGAAAACCGCATGAAACTTTCATCAGAGCCTGGTTGGTTTGCTGCAGGAGCTGTGGGGCCTGAAGTTCCAATTCTGAACAGTTCCCAGTACAATAATTAGGCACCTTTCCTCCCTGCAGGCCTGCTCATCTCCTCACCTACTCCCTCCCACCTCTACTCTCTATGTCTGGGAGTAAGAGCTGCCTTTAGGGGAGAGGGGGGCAGGGGAGAGAGGAAGAGAACGAAAAAGGGAGAAGAGAGGCAGACAACAGTTAAGGACTATGCCCTAACTGCACTCTGGAATTACCAGACCACTGCACTCTTTGGATGCTCAGACGTTACTCCCCTATACATCACTCTTAAAAACTGAACCCAACCTCTGTTCGCATACATAATCTTGAAGGCAGGTAGACCACGACAGGGTTAAGTCCCATCTAGGCCAGCTGTCCCTTTTCCCTCCCAGCCTACAATCTCCTAGAAGGCACACCAAGAATGCGAAACTTCAGGGGCCCCTCAGAAAGGACCTAGCTTGCCTATAGCTTCTCCATTCCTCTGCCCAGTAAAGAGGAGAAACAGTCTTTCTACAGACACTCCTTTCCTTGTCATACGTTTCGTGACCAGAATTTCAAACCTGTCATCTGAATATGTCCCCTCACCACCCCCCCCACCTGATGACAAGCACAGTAACATTGTGAGATCAAGCAGTGATATTCATAAGAACTGGAAAGTGAAATCCAAGCAGGTGACGCACTTTGCTCCAGCAATGGGATTAGAACTTGGATTAATCTTTGCGCCTGTTCCTTTGTGTCCTTCCTTATATAAGACTTTTCATCAGTCAGAGGCATCCTCCTTGCCTGAGGGAGGATTAGGATTACTTTAGCAGGAGTCAAAGGAGAAAGACGGTGCTCAGTCTTTTTGAACTCCAAAGAAATCTGCCAAACCAGTGCCTATACAACATTCTCGCCATTGGAGGGAGATCATGACACCAAGAATGATTGCATCCCACCACTATTTGGAAGGAGCCTTCCACTACCACAGCTGCCCAAAGACCATGGATGGTCCAGGACTCCCATTCATGCTCAGAACCTTGCAGAGCTCCAAAACCTTCTCCATGTACCCCCCTTTCAGTGGTGTCCCTTCTTTTTCAAAGGAGATATAGAAGCATTTTTAAAGTGACCAAAGGGGTTATAATGGTATAGACGGGACAGCAGTGAACTCCACCCCATTAAACCTGCACTGAAACATTTAATCCTCACATCCTGTCTATGTATGTATTTATTATTCTGGATTCACATATCACAAAAAGAGAGGAGTTCTCAGGCCTCCATACTCAATGAGCTGGGATTCAAACCTGCTCTGCGATGCTGATTCCAAGGCCTCTCTTGTCCACTGATTACATCATATAAATGAAAGATCAGACCTGACACTGTGCTGAGGGACACACACTGGCCCTCAGGTGGCTTCCAGAAATGGGATATCCTAACAGAAGTAACGAGTACAGCACTCCAGATGAGGAAACGAAGCGTATCAGCTGGGTCTTCAAGCAAACAGATGCCAAGGCGAAGTCAGTCAGGTACATAGATTTACTAGGGACTAACACTTGAGTAAGCAGTGGGATAGTATTCCCCCAAAAAGGCATGTTCAATTCCCAACGTCTCATAACTTGTGAACATGACCTTCTTAGGGAAAAAGGTCTCTGTAGATATAATCAAGCTAATATGATGTTATATTGGATTTGGGGGGACTCTAAAAGCAAAGACCATGTCCTCTCAAGAGAAAGTAAAGGTAGATTTGAGACACAAGAGACACAGACACAGGGGAAAGCCACATGAAGGCAGAGGTTGGAGAGATGTGGCCACAAGCCAAAGCACACCAGGGGCCACCAGAAGCTGAGGCAAACAAGGATGGATCCTCTTCTAGAGCCTTGGGAGGGAGCACAGCCTTATCAGCACCTTGATTTTGAACTTCTGCCTCCAGGACTTGAAGAGGATAAACTTCTGCTGTTGTAAGGCACCCAGTTTATGAACATTTTTCCCAGCAGCAGAGCACTGACAGAGCTGCCCAAGAGAAAAGGAGCCAGTAAGATTGGACAGGCAAACTGCCAGACATGCCTGCTTATCTAACACGGTCTGGCAGTTCTCCAGGGACTCAAGAGCCCAGGCTGTCCATTCCAGGAGTCCCATGTCATACGGAAATGGCCAGGCCCTTGAACACAGTCTTTCATTCATTGGCTGGGACCAACCTGAGAAGAGCAGGACAGCTCAAGTGCAGAGGTGGGACTGAGGACCTAACAGCTGGGGGCTGTCATCTACCCACACAGGGCAGGGTGGGTTCTGCATCTGCCTTAGCATGGACACAGGGAGAATGGGACCAAAGTTCCACCCCATTCTTAAATCCCCGCCTCCCAGTGTATAACCCCCAACATGAAAGCAATCACCAGTCCCAGCACCTGGCTGCCTCATTCAGTCATCCATTCACTCCACCACGGTTGCCTGTGGGCCTGCTGAGCCCCCACACTATGCTCAGTTAACTGGTGATCCTGTGTGAGCCCAGAGCAGCTCCTGACCCCTAGGACCTGCATGCTAGTTGAGGGGACACAGCAGGCTGAAAGGTGCTACAGGTGAGGCTGGAGGGACAGGTGGGCAGAGTATCAAAGACAGCTTGGAATCCATGGTCATCAGGAGCCTGGAGTTTTTCCAAGTGCAAAGGGAAGTCACTGGACATGAGAGCAGGGGGGGATGGAGCCACCCTTATACTGATACGGAGAATGATTCAGAGCCAGAGTCAAAATAGCCTATCAGTTAGGATGCTTCTGTGGTTCCTGCAAAAGGTCAGGGAGGTGTGAATGATGGTGGTGGTCACAGACAAAAGGTGACAGACTCAAGAAATATTGTGGAGATACAATCAAGGGAACATCTGGTGTGTCACAGGGGTATTTGTGTTGGGGGTAGTGGGGCCAGGAAAGTGTCATTATCCCAGGTTTCCTGACTTCCATTTCTGGTGGACAGTGATGCAGATTAGTGATCTGGGGAAGATAAGGGGAAGATTAGGACTGGGGAGGAAGAAGAACTGGGAGAGATCAAGAAAGTGTTTGATAGACATGTGGCATGTGAGATGTCCGTGAGATATCCATTTAGAGTGGAGAAAGTAGGAGAACATTTGAGATTAAGATGAGAGGTTGGAACTGAAGTATAAAATTGGGGATTGGAGAGACCTTACCAGTTGGTCTGGCAAAGTGATAAGACTTATTTCTCCAAGGTAGAATCTACTGCACGGAGATATGATGAAGTGTTGGGTAAGCTGTATCTGCCATGCCCGAGGAACAGGCAGCAGGTAGTCACAGATGCAGATAAGGGCCTTAACACACAAGACAAGGGTCATACCTGGAGACCCAGGGTTGTATCTGGCCTAAACTCCAATGCATGCCCACATGTGGCCTTTGAGCACAGTGGCACAACAGATCATAGGACATTACTGCCTGCATGTGGGAATCCAGTCATCACAAAAAGATGTTGACCAGGACGATCTAAGCAATCCATCAAGAGATCAGGACACAGTCAGCACCAGGCCCTTCCTGGCTCTTCAGACATAAACCATATGGGATACATTACCTGAGCCAAGAGTACTTTGGAATATGGAAACATCCTAATGGAAGGGAAAGAGCATGGGATAGTAAAAGCCAGGTGGTCCTGGCTTCTATCACCAGACCATGAGATCTATTAGCACAGTGATTGTATCTGCCTTGTACACTATATTCCCAGACCTGGCCACACCAGGTACCCATCAGGATCTCACTAAAAGCCAGTAACATGGATGGGTAGGTGGACAGATCTAAATTCTATCATGTTCCTTTGTTGTTAGGAATAAGAACAGTCAAACTTAAAATTCCTTAAATCCCATGGGTCTATTTTGATCCACACCACTTGAAAACACCTCCTTCAAGAAGCAGTAGAAAAACACAGTTAACAACGTGAGTCATACTGCCCGTGATAGCCCCACCAAGGCCACGAGGCCTTGTGTATGTCACCTAACTTGTTTGAAACTCAGTTCTGAACTGTCTAAGCTATAACGACAATCATACCTGTTTAATTGGTCTCTAACAACTAAATGAGATCATAGATATTCTACGTACATTTCCCAGAAAAATGGCAAATAACAAGTTTGTGAATAAATTACACGTTCCCACTCCTCCTCTTGCCCCTCTCCTCCTACTATCAGACATCTCTTCTGACTGTGCTGCGTGCTGCCCTGCCCTCCTGGCCATACCTCCCATCTGCAGGCCCCCATGGCCCCTCACCTTTTGCCTTATTCCTGTGGGCTCTCATAAATCATCAGTGACATGGAAAACAACAACACAGTTAGCACATGCTGGGCTAATTGTGCTAAAGCCTTCATAATCCAACTTCAAGTAAGAGCATCTAGTACTTAATTTTTAAAATGTAATATATATTTAATGCAATATTAATATTTAACTCACTTAATGCAATATTTAATTTGCTATCTAATGCAAATAAAAATAGTAAACAGATTTATTAATGATTTACACAAGTACTTGCCTATTCTGTTTTTAAGGTATTTTTCTGTCTAGAAGACAATCTTCTACCCCCCAGAAAGCAAATGCAGGAGGATTTTAGAGCTGGTTCTTGTAAGTGGGTCAGAGTTGTCATCTTTAAGTGGGCTTGACCAAGAAGCAGCAGCCATGGATTTCATTTACTCATATAATTAATGAGGGCATATTATGTGCTATGCACTGGGCTAAGATGTAATGACAAGAGAGAAGCCGCCCTATTCTCCCAGAGCTCACCATCCAAGGAGAAGATAAAATTCTGCAACAACTAACATAAGTACTAGAAAGAAAACCCTACAGTAGTCACACTAAACACTAGCAGGGTACCTAACCCAGAATTGCAGGGTATGTGTGTGTAGGGGGCAGGGGGGTGATCAGGAAGACTTCTTGGAGGAAGCAATATGTGAACTGAGGTAACTTAAAGGAGAGGAAGGGCCTTCCAGGCAGAGAGAAGAACTGATACAAGGCTGCTAGGGACATCACCTCCAAAATCCATGTATGAAAGCCCTAATCCCCAAAGTGATGGTTTGAGGAGGTGGGACCTTCAGGAGGTAATTAGATCAAAGTAGAGCCTTGTCAGTGGCATTAGTGCTCTTAAGACAAGAGAGGACAGAAACGATCTATTTCTTCACCATGTGAGGGCACAAGAGGGTGAACATCTTCAAGAGAACTCTTACCAGGCACAGGGTCAGCTATGCCTTCTTCTTGGGCTTCCAGCCTTCAGCAATGTGAGAAGTAAAGGTCTGTTGTTTAAGCTGCCTGGTCTATGATGTTGTTAGAACAGCCCACCCTGATTAAGCCCCAAGGCTAGAGATGGGGTTGTGCCAGAGACCAGAGTAGTTCTTAACTGCTGGAGAACAGAAGGATCTTAGGGTGAGGCTGGGCTTCATGAGCCCCAAGAAGGGGTTTGGACGTTTTTCCAAGGATAATGAGATTTAGCCGCTTAAATGACATGGCGAAGGCTGCGTTTTACAATGAATACCGTGGCTGGAAGACAGTTCCACAGCTAGCAACTACTCAAGAGATCAAGAGAAGGGAGATGTCAATGGGAAGAGGACAGAAAATGGGCAGCTTCAAGAAATACGTGGGACACTGGACAGGAGTCGGTGACTGTGTGTGGCAAGTAACAAACAGAACAAAGATAACATGTAGGTTTTTAACAATTGGGTGGGTGCAGTAAATACTTGATGTGAGTCACCAATGTCATTGTTATTCTAACTCATTACTGATGATGTCTTGGTGCCACCCTCAGGGATTCAACATAATAAATCTATTTATACTTCACAACACAACCTTTCAACTCTGTTCCCAAAAACAAACATAACCCATCAAAGGTTCAAAGTGTGATGACAAAGTGGGTTTCACTTGGTTTCTTCCGACATGAGCCAAATGATCCAACACAATGTTGAGATAACCCACTATTGTTGGGCATTTAGGTTAAGTCAAGTATAGCACAGACATACAACTGAGCATTATACAGCCTTCAGAAATCGGGCTCCAATGTTGTATTTAATGACATGGAGAAAAAAATGGGCTTAATGCAATGTATATCTTTTTTTCTTAAACTTCAGTGTTCATAAAATAATCTCAACACATTTTTAAAGAATAAAATATGTCACAATATTAACTTTTTTAAATTTTATTTATTCTTTTATATTTTTCCACATTTTCTATTATTTTCATCATGTGCATGTATTGCTATGGTATTCATAACATTAAAAAGCAAACAAAAACCCATTAGTTTAAGTTTATTTAAAAAAACAATACCTAATAAAAACATGAAGTTTTGGACCAATGCTATGAACTGTCCTCCTTAACTTCAGGGACATAGTCCAAGGCTAATTATCTACCAAGATCAACAGTTTTTATTTCAAGAACTTATTTCTCAAGACCAGGGCTCTCTCACCTAGCAACCTTCACCCAGTGTCTCTCTTCTTGACCATTATCCTGGCCACACCACCATCTTTCTATCATCCCGTTAAGAGAATGAACAAAGAGAATTTAAGTGAATACCAAAGGACTGCCTCTCTAGGTTGTTGAAAATCTTATGTATGGAGAATAAATATAATGGACCTTCATCTGTGGGAGAAGAGGATCCAGTTGAGTGAAACATTACAAAATCCAAGGGAGAGAAGAGAAATGTTGAAAACTTATCTAGTCATCTTGGATAAGGATGATAGAGTCCTCAATTTTTTTTCCCCAAGGCCTGTTTCTTGTGGAGGTTATAAAAACGTGATCCGAAAATACCTAACACTCCTCCCCATCAAGAGGTATCCCTTCCCTTGAATCATGAGCCCTTGATGGGCTCATGACTTGCTTCAACCAACACAGTATGGCACAAATAATTTTATGTGATTTTTGAAGCCTTATCATAGAAGGTCCTAC
This sequence comes from Felis catus, assembly GCF_018350175.1. NCBI lineage: Eukaryota > Metazoa > Chordata > Mammalia > Carnivora > Felidae > Felis > Felis catus. Next base: position 36,652,071 of record NC_058383.1, read on the forward strand.
AACCTCTGAGGGTCTTGGATAATTCACTCTCCGCACTCCCTCTTGACATGGTTCCTTTCAAAACCCAGTCTTCATGTAGTGAGAAGCCCAAGCCACACAGGCAAGTTCCATGGAGGCCCTCTGTTCTCAAATTCTAGCCAAGCCCGACTTTTGGGTCATCCAACCCAGGCACCAATTAGGTTAGTGAAGAAGTCTCCAGTTAGTGGTGCTGGTCTCAAGGTGTATGAGTTATCCCAGCCATCTGAGTCTCCCTAGCTGAGGCCCCACACATTAGAGGGCAAGACAAGCTATGCCCCGTCCACATTCCCAACCCACAGAATATACAAACACGGTTAAATCATCATTGTATTGTGTTAAGTTTGGGGTGATTTATCACAGTAACGAGAACAAAACTTTGTTCCTAAAAGTGGGATGTTACTCAATCAGAACTGAAACACACAGCATTCATTTGGGGGCAGTGTGACAGGCCTCAAGGCAACAGTTGGTGAGGGCAAGAAGAAACCTAATATTGGAAGCTAAAGAAAAAAATTCCTGGTTATGTAGTGCAAGAAACTTTGACTACACTGTTTCCTGCAGTAATGCAGAAAGTAGGAAATGTACTGGATAAGCTCAATGTTGCATCTAAGATTTCCAGACAGTGTTGAAGGTGCCACCTGGCTTCTTCTAGCCACCTAGAATAAATTGGGCAAGAACAGAGCTCAATTAAAGAATAAATATAAAGGGCCCAGGGTACTCTTTCCAGCCATCAAAGGCTATTCAAAGAAAGGGCACACATGAATTCTAGGTTGTTATCAGAACACTATGCCTGCCTCGGAGTAAAGATGAAGTCAGTAGTGTGACTGAAAATCCATTTGTTAAAACTGAAGATTTAAGGTGGTGCCTCCTAGACCACTTCAGTCAAACGAAATTCCTTGCGAGGATCTTAAGGAGGCACCCAAGAACAATAGGTTTCCCAAGGATTTTAGAAATACTATCCCACAGAAGCCACAGAGAGCCCAAGCATAGAAGTACTTACCTCCAAGAGATTTGTAGGTATGGCTTTGGTCCAATGAAATCGATAATGAACTGACACATAAGAAATCCACGAAGTTCTTAAAGTGATTATACCAGCTTGGACTAAAAGGACTAAAAGGAACCAAGACAGTACTAATAAAGAGTCCTTTGTGGGCTCCTGGGTGGCTCAGTTGTTAAGCTTGAGACTCTTGATTTATGCTCAGATCATGATCTCAGGGCCATGGGATGCAGCCACGAATCAGGCTCACACTGATAGCAAGGAGGCTGATTAAGATATTTTCCCTCTCTCCCTTTCTCCCTCCCTCTGCCTCTCGCCTGCATGCTCTCTGAAAATAAACATTAAAATAAGAGTCTAGGGATCCCCAAACTTCTATGGAAAGAAAGCAAGTTGACAGGATATAGACTTTCTTACAGGGAGTACAGTGGACAGTAGTGACTCCAAGGTCAGAACCAAGATCTCAGAGTTGGAACCAAAAGCCGCAAAACTCATTCTCTAATGATTTGGACCCTAATCAAGAGATGGGCATCTTATGCCAAACTGGATTTCAAAATTACCATAGGCCACTGACTGCTATGGTTTTCCCTTTTTTGAATGGGAATTTCTATTACAGTTATCTTATGTCTGTCTAATCACTGCATGTTAACTGCTGGGGGGGGGTGGTGCAGATAACTTACATCTTTAGTTCACAGATCTTCACAGGTTCTAGAGAACCTGTACCCAAGGGACCAAACTTGAGGATCCTCATCCATACGTAGACCTTAAATAAGGTTTACGAGATCCTTGGCCTCAAGCCAAGCGTGATGGTGTAATGGGAGATACTTTTGGCGGGCGAAGGTCTGGGAAGAGTCAAGCACATTTTTCAGGTGGGAAAAATGCAAATAATTTGCAGCTAGAGTGCACACTGTGTTGCTTTTAGAAACACTGCCCCAAATCCTTTAACACCCTTTCTATTGCAATATGGAAGCCATCTCTCCCAGATTTCCCATCTACTGGCCCACCATGCAGACTTTAGACTTGCCAGCCTCCATAGCTGGGTGAGCCAATTCCTTAAAATAAACATCTTTATATATACATACACATCCTATTGCTTGCGGGCAGTTTAAGTCCAAAGGCTTTCTGCTAAAGAATCCCCTCATGTTCAGGGCAGGTCATTAGTTCTATTCATGTCTTCAGTGGATTGATGTCTTCAACTCCACATTATGGAGAGCAATCTGCTTCACTCAATCTCCACGGATTTAAAAGTGCATCTCCAAAAACACCCTCACAAGAATACTCACTATTATGTTTGACTGCATATCCAGGCACCATGTCCCAGCCAGGTAGACATACAAAATTAACAAGCACACCTATCAGAATTTCTGATCCATAGATTCACTTGAATGTAGTAAAATAATTGTTGTTTTTTGTTTCTAAGTTTAGGGTGGATTGTTCTAGAGCACTGCAACATTAGGACTCCTCCAAAAACATGAATGACTTTGGCTAGGCACCTCCATATCTGAAATGCTACAAGAACACGTCCACTCAGTGATAATACTGCACTTCACCTTGAGTCAGCAAAGACAAGACATACAATCCAAACTTCAAGCAAAAGCCAAACTCCTCACACAGGATGATATGATTTGGCTTCAGCCCACTTCTCTAGCCTCTCCCTCTACTTCATTCATCCCTGCTGGAACACGTCAAACTCTTTTCCTTCTCTTTGGCTAGAATGTTCTTCCCCCACTTTCATACATGGGAACTAAGTTTAAACATTATCTTCTTCCCGGACCCCCACCCTATCTAAGGAACCCCCCAGTGAGTAAAGATAAAACATAATCTTCCTCCATCTGCATGAGAAGTTAACATTCAGTTAACTTCCTAGCAATGTCTTCCTGGTTAACTCATTAGGTGGGATATAAATTCTATTAGTAGGGCAACAGTGCCTATGGTACAAATGACCTTTCACTGGTACTTTGCATCCAGCCTAGGAAAAAATATGAATGGACTACAAGTACCCAAAGGGACGCCATACTTTGGACATCATTACTCTGTAGTAAGAGGAAAGCCCTGCCCATGGCATTGTGATGAGTGGTACTGGCCCCTGTTAAACATGCAGCTTCTCAGCCAGGTTAGACCCACACCTGCCCCCAGGTGGAGTCCTCTCCTTGTGGGGACTGCTGAAGAAGAGAAATGCCTGGTAGCAATTTAGATGTGGGAGGCAGAAAAATAGAGGAATATAGAGTGACCATGATATTGACACTTGGGAGACTAAGCCCATGGCAGTCAAGTTAACCTGGAGAGGGACCCACAGGCGATGATAGGTTGGGGGTGGTAGAGATCGGGAGTTTGATCTTGGACTTCCCAGCAGAAATGTCAACCAGACAGTTGCAGCATGGAGACAGGCAAGATGGTGTCAGCACATATGGGGATAATCAGAAGCTATGGGTACTGGTGAGCCCATCCAGAAACCATGCAAAGTGAAATTTTTAAGGGCCAGAGATAAAACCCAGGTAGTGTAATATAGAAAAAAGCTAAGTAGAGGAGCTAAAAGGGAGCCTATGTGGAGTTGAGACACAATCAGAGAAGATACAGATCTTTGAAACCTCAGGACACTGTGCTCGTGCCTCTATCATACAATTGATTTCTTAAATAATAGTCATTTCTATTTGGATATAATCTCTCTTGAGTTCTTTCCCATCCTTGAGTCCTATCAAGTCCTGCACATAGTAGGCTCTCAATAGCCTGCCCAGATCTAAACCACCCCAGGATGGGGGTGGGGACAGGGAATCACTAATTAGTTTCAATCCAGACTAATTGCTTTTCTAAACTCTCATATAAATCTGACTTTTAATAGGTTCTGAGAATCGATGTTTCATTATTTTTTGCCGCAGCAGAGTTTATCCCTGTTGATGGGTCATTACAAATCATCACTCTCCGAGAGGTCCCCTTTCTATGTCTCATTTCCTGATCTTTCAGCAGGGTATCTTTGTTCTTGCGAGTGAGGAGAAAAATTAAATGGGTCTTGGAAATTAACAACCAGGACCAACCAGACCAAAGGAAGAGGCACTCTGATTCTCTCAAGGAGCCCACTCCAGGCAGAATCCATATTGCTCAAAAGGAATCCATGGAAGCCTTTATTCAGGGCACCATACTGGTATTTTCAGTACATATCTGTCACTCACTGAGTGCTCACTATGTATCAGGTACCAACCAAGCAGTTTACATGTGACTTCACTTCATCATCACAGCAATGCTAACGCTTACAGACTACCATCAGCCCCATTTTCCAGAAGGGCACATCGAGACTCAGAGAAGTCAAGGATCTTGCCCAGGTCATGGGGGCTACCATGAGGCACAAATCTGCCTGGAAACTTGTATACACTCAAGCAAAACAGGCCACCACGCATATCTGGTGTATACATCCAGCTCTGGGTCACTGGGTCCCTGAAAGAGGCTGCCTATAAGCTAGAGGGGTCCCAGGACACCCTCTGCCCTAAGCCCCAAATGTCACCATAGAGTAATTACAGTGGCTAAGTTTCCTCCTGACTCTGACCTCAGCAACAATCCCTTCTCTTCCCCTTTGCACTGAGATTGCTCTGTAGGACCCTTTGTGTAGGTCCAAGCTAAACAGTACACCCCCAAGAACAAAGACATGAGGCTCAGATTCTCAGTGCACCATCAATGTTTTTTTCAGCCACAGTGCACCCCTAACAGTCACCTGGTTTTACCAGAGCAAGGTATGAGCATGAAGGAACCATCAGAAGGAGGGCTCCAAGCCAACTCAGATTCTCTTGGGTCTCTATGTTCTAAGAAGATATCCATGAGCAATACTCCCATGTCACCGAAACCCTTGGCAGATCTCTGCTGGTGCTATTGGTGCAACCAGGATCCAGGGTTTGGGGCTTGTCCCTCATGACCTCACTTACACATTTCTTCATGGGCCAGAGTGTTAAGAAAAAGACACACCAGAGGTTGTAACGTCCACAGCTGGGAACCCAAGATGAGCAAGTTTAAACCCTGCCTGTGAGACCTTGCACAACAGAATTATAGCTCCTGTCGCCTCAGAAGGGAGGACCTAGTGTGTGGAAGGCACTTATTTATCCCAGCGCCCAGCATACAGTGAGAACTTAGCAAGTGTCAGCTGCTATTGTCATTATCTTTACAAAGCTAGTTGCAAATAAAGAGCTCTGCATAGCTGTAGGTAAACTGGGAGGGTAGATGCACAAAGCCTGGGGGTGGTACGTGAACTTCCAAATTTCCAGTTCAGTATTCGACTATGTAAAGAGTATGCGGCAGACTTGAGCCCAAATCCTGACCACATCCCTTTGCATCCTGGAAAAGTTACTTAAACCTCTCTGAGCCTCATGGAGGTCCGGGTCTAGAGTGAGAAAAAGGTTCTCAAATAACCACACAAGTAAGTGTACAAACAAACTGAGATTTGTACTACTCTAAAGAAAAACAGGATTCTGAGTGAGCAAAGTGACAAAGCAAGCTGCATTTCAATGCAGGGACAAGGGGCAGCAGTGGGGGATGAAACTTCCCTGAGGAAACAATGATGAGAAGAAGTCCATGAGGTAGTGGCATGTGCAAAGGCCCTGTGGTGGAAAGAAAGTCTGGTTACAGTACCCAAAGTGTCTGTAGCAGAGAGATGAAGGCAGGGGGAAGATCCTGCTGACTTTAGCAATAAAGGTCCTAGAGGGCAGGGATTTCTATCTGCTCTACTCCCTTGATTTATCCCACATGCTTAGAACAATGCCAGTCACATAGTTGGTACTCAAAAAATATTTACTAAACTTACAAAATGAGAGCTCATACAATTTATTATTAGCACATCAGTCACTTAGGGGTGGATGCACCTTACATTGAACCCTGGTACCTTGTGGGTCATGCCAGAAGGAGGATCTAGGACTCTACATTTTTTTTAATGTTTATTTGAGAGAGAGAGAGAGAGAGAGAGAGAGAGCAGGGCAGGAGCAGAGAGAGGGGGTGACACAGAACTTGAAGCAGACTCCAGGCTCTGAGCTGTCAGCAAAGAGCCCAACATGGGGCGTGAACCCACGAACCCTGAGATCATGACCTGAGCCAAAGTCAGACACTTAACCGACTAAGCTACCCAGGCACTGCTAGGACTCTAGATTTTCAATAGCCATGAAAGGCTGCTGCCCTCAGACACCTACATGCTACATTTCCACATGATCTTTACTCCAGTCTCCTAAGCCAGAGACACACAAAAAACACACATGTGCCACGGCAGGGCTTAAGAAGTGAGAGAATTTCTTTGTGTAATAATTTTCAGAGAAATTCTATGCTTAACAGCCCACATAGGAGTGATGTTTGTTTACCAGCTGTTCATTACATTTCAATGAACAGCACAATTTGGGGTAAAATGTCCCAAATATAGCTAATTCTGGTTCTTTGCCTCTAGAATGCACAGGGCATTTTTCTTCTCTGTGACCCAGTTAAGAGAGAGTGGGGTTCTGGAATGGCTCAGAGTAGAACAACTTTGAGACCCTCAACAGGAATCCACAAAAGATAGAAAAATGATGTGTCTAACTCGATCATCCCTCAGAATTGAAGAAATGGAGCCTTCCTTCACAGCTCTCAGGAAAATACGCTGTTCCCCTGCAACTCAAGCACTCTCAACTTAGGAACCTGATGTCAAGAGCACAGCTAGCCTATTGTCCAGGAACTGACCTCCAGCACACACTCACTTCCCCTGGACGCCATGGCATCACCACCAGCCTCAACTCATTGGATCCAGGGAAAGACCGGACTCAGAGGGTCCACTGGCTGATTGGTCACCAATCAGAAGCACTCTAGACAGAATAAGTGGGAAGAGTGGCATGCACATGAACCGAAAAGTCATGCAAAGGGTGTGGCAGCTACTTTGGCCATGCACCCTCACTCCATGCCAGACATAGAAGAGACTGAGCAGTGAGCAAGCCACATGGCTACCCACACAAAGAAAAGGGAGAGGATAACACCGATGTACTGAGAGCAGCTGATCAAAGACCACAAAACCCAGGGGGAGAAAGAGCAAGGAGAAGGTAAGTAATAGGCCTAAGGTCACACAAGTTGTAAGTGGCCAAGCCAGCATTTGAACCCAAGCCCAACTCTAAGCTCTGAGTTCATGCACTGCTCTTAGCATGGGGTGGGGGGTGGGGGTGGGGGTGGCGGGGAACGACTGTTCAGAGAAGGAGGAGGGATTGTCAGTATGAAAAGAGAAGGTCCTGAAAGCAGAGACCAGTCAAGAGGCTCATTCTGCATCATCTGTGTTGCTGATGTTTCTTTTGTTAGGGTTTAGCCTTTATTGAGTGCTTTTAAGTGCCTGGAAATTGGCCAAAGTTTCACTCATACCAGTTATCCTATTAACCCTCCACAAGAGGTCTATGCAGGACTTATTATTAATCCATGTTGCAGATGATGAAACTACTGCCTAGTGGAGCCAGACTGAGTCCAGGTCTGTGTGTCGCCAAAGACCACATGGCTGTCTGACGAATGCCTTCTCCACCATGCCAAGCCCAGCAGTGGGCTGGAAAGACATCTTGGCCAAGGGGATGGAAAGAAGAGACCCAAATGACATTTTTAAAGTGCCAGTTCACCCAGGAGACCATTTGGGGGGACAACCAGCATCACCTGATAGGCTAAAGAGGTGAAACCTTCCACATTAAAGAAGGTCGAGGACAAAAAAGGGAAGTAAGGTTTCTAGTGAGCACTTCTGAGCTGAAGAATTTCCTGTTTTTCTTACCACCTTCCATCCATATCCCTTTCCGTATTTTCTGAGTGTTTCAAGGCGACTGCAACCTCTCTGATGTTTTGCCAACAGAAACCAGCAACCAGATAGTTGTCCCTTTACCTGACAAATATCTCCACTTAGTTGTCAGTTACTCAACTTCCATTGTCCCCTTGATGCAATTCGTCAGTTGGAATAGTTGATTCCATGGCAAAATCTGTGTCTTCATTCCCCATTAATGTCTTATAAAGGCAAAGTACAATCCTGGCATCTCCAAGTGGGTCTTGCCCAGAGTAAGAATTCACTTTCAAAACCCTTTATATCCATCAGCAAAAATCAATGTGATTGTTAAAGGGTCTTTTACTTGTTAGGGCAATAAAGATTCTTCAAGCTAAACGTTGTTTTTACTCCCCACATTCCCACTCAAAGCATACCTGTTTTTTCCCTAAAAAAAAAGAAAGAGAAGAGGAGGAGGAGGAAGAAGAAAAAGAAAAGTCAAAACTGACCTGGAGGATAGAGGTTTTATTTTGCAGATGACAGAACTTCCCTTGTTTAAAAGCAATTTAGCATCTACTACTGGTCAGACTGTTCCTCATTAAATAGTTGCAAAAATTTTAATGGAAATGATCCAAATTAGCAGAGTTAAATGGATAAACACCAGTCATCCTGTAAATGTGAATACTGAATAACAGGGTGCTGAGTTACAGACAGCCCCACCAGGGTGACTAAGATGATCCTGCAGAAACTGAAGGGTGGGGGCAGGGCAGAACATGTCTCCCTGCCAGGAAATCCAGAATTTAAGGAAATGCTGTGGTAAGTATTCAAGACAGCTGAATTAACTTCTTGTTCTCAGTTCTTGCACTGATCCAACAAAAACGGACTGCCTACCAAGTATTAGATACAATGATGGTCCTAGGGTCGGCCGTAAATAAGACACAGGATTCTCACCCTCAGGAACTTACAGTCAGTGGAGATACACACAGCCAAGGGAAGGTGTGGGATATAATGACCATGTGTACCATGGGCTCACAGAACCAGGGGAGGAGAACTAAGAGGCAGGGGGCTCTTCCTTCCATCAAATACCACGTCCTGTTGGTTCTCACTCCTAAATAGCTCTCAAATGAGTCCCCTTCCATGACACCTCCCCTGCTGTTAATCTACTCTGAACTACCACTTCATTATAACTGGCACTATTATAACAGCTTCCTAAAGACTCTCCTGTAATCTATCCTGGTTCCCTCCCACATCCCCTCCACCCCATCACCCCACCCAACATAGCTTCCAGAGTAACTCAGAGGGGTCTATGAAGTGATCATCCACTCCCCTGATAAAGCCCACCAGAAGAGGAGGAGGATGGTGGAGGAGGATGGTGGAGGACAGGGTGTTGCTTCCCCCAGAGCTAGCCCCCTGTGTTGTTCTAACCTTCCTAGCCTGTGACCTTAGGCATCATCAACTTCACTTTTCTCAGCCAGAAAAAGGAGGGCTACTCATAGCACAGGATGAACCAAACAGAAGTGTCAATATTCATCTCTCTTTGACCTACAAGAATCGCAATTCCATATGGTTGGACCTAATGCCTCCATCATGGGGCACTTGTGACAGGAGAGGAGGTTAGCAAAGCACCTGGCACACAGGGAAGCTCTATGAACAGTGGGGTCTTCATACTTCCTGATTCCTTCTGCTCCTTAGTCCTTCTTGCTTTGCAAAAACTCCCTCTGGCCATTTTATGCAGCCAGGCTGCTAGCTCCATGGGCATCTGGCCATGAAACCCTGAAACATCTGGGTTTGGGGGTGGGGACCAGGTACCCTCCTTTCCCCCCTGTTACAGCCCATCAGTGGAACGATCTTTATTTCTGGACAGTTCTGCAGAGCTGATGTCTGCCTAGCACAGAGGAAAATTGTTTCTGCCACATCCTCCAATAAGAATGATTTTCTTCATGCTCCGTTTGTCTACAACTGTCTTTCCGATCATTCTCGCTGTTAGCACATGGTCTACATGCTTGAAATTCAGCCAGAGGAACTGGGTGAAATTTATGATCCGCTGACTACTGAACCTGAGCTATCAGATTTGAATATAAATGTTGGAATGAGGTCATCAGGATCAACAGGTAGCAAGATAGCCAATCTAGAGATTTGTCATGCCAGAAATCCATACTTTAATCTGCTACCAATTAAAAACATTGATCAGACAACCGATGTTAATTAATAGAACACAGAAATTTTTCCAGCCTTTTATTTTGAGATTATAATTTTTGATGGAGTTTCAAATGCCTCACTGTTACTATTAACGTCAGCACTTTGCCAATAATGCTTTACTCAAACAGAACAATTCATTAGTGCTAAAACCGATTTACTGGAATGGGCTGAAAATCACCTTGGTTTTCTCTATTAATGTATTACAAGATGAAATATTTCATGAGTCGCTGGTTGACATGCTTGACACTTCCTCTCATACTGCTTAGCTCATTCAAGGTGGAAAATCTCCGTTCAGTAAATGAGATGCCAGGGACAAAGAAAAAAAGTCTCTTAAAATGGTTTACTGTCCTTCAAAATAGAGACCATCCCCATCTGTATTTTCTAAGGAAAGTATCTCTTACAAGATAATCCTCAAGATAAATGAAATCATAAAGGAAAATGCTTAAGATGGTGCCTGACCAAGAGTTAGCATGAAATAAATGTTAGCTGTTAGCTGGGGAGTCATGAAGACTAGAGCAGTTAAGATCACAGACTGCAGGTCCCATGAAGCACACCCATCCCTGTGCCATCTTAGTTTAAAGACCCGATGCTTAGAGCAGAGCTCTCTAAAAACTAGTTGGGTTCTCCCCTGTCAAGTCTAAAATGGACATTATTATTTTAGTTTCCTAAGGATGCCCTAACAAGTTACCACAGACTCAGCGTCTTATAACAATAGAAAGTTACTTTTGTACAGGTGTGGAAGCCAGAGATTCAAAAGCAAGGCCTGCAGGCTCTAGGGGAAGATCCTCCCTGCCTTTTCTAGCTCTGGCTACAACAACCCCATCTCTGTGTGTCATCTCCTTATAAAGACACTAGTCACTGGTTTTAAGGCCTACCCTAAATCTAGGATGATTTCATCTCAAAATCCTTAACTCATTTTATCTGCCAACACCCTATGTCCAAAGAAGGTCATGTTCCAGGGTTGCAGATCAGTAAGAATCAGGGTTAGGGGAGGCAATATTCAACGGTCTATAGGGGTTAATGATACTAGTACCTGCTTTGTAAGACAGTTATGAGGATTAAACAAGAAAATCACACATAAGGTGCCTGGCCAGGAGTTGGCACATAGTAGGGCTTCGTAAAAGGAGCTAGAAATAGACTCAAGTACTCTAATTTATACTTCCCCAAACCATTTGGATTTAAAGAGCTTCACATTCTCCTGGAAGCACAGCTGTCCTCCCTTCCCCTGGTTACCTGGTTTTTCTCTTCCCACTGCCAAGCCCAGTTTGGGTCATTTATCACAATACTTTGCTGACTCATCTCATCCGAACATCATGCAATTCTCCCCCAAAGCCACCAGAGGGGGCTTTCCTACATGCAGAAAAAGATCCCTTTTCCCTGGGGAGCAAGCATTCCTTCTCGGCTTCCCAGACCTCTCTTGGCCTCACGGTCTTGCCTTGCCTCCAGCCCCACCTCCAATCATGCTGAATGGCTTGCAATTCCTTTAACATGTAGTGTCCCTTTGCAAGGTTATTCTGGCTAGACAGAACACCCTTTCACACTCTCCTTCTGAATGGGATCCCACTAAGTCATGCTCTACCTTCCAGTCTTAAGTAAGGCACTGCCTCTTCCAAGAAGACTTCCTGATTTGAGCCTCCAGGTCTGAGTTAAGTGCGTTATTGTGTATTGCCTTGCTACCTCCATCAAAGCCCTTTTCTTTCTCCCTTTCTGCTCTTCACCACCCCCTCAACTGCTTGATTACATGTCTATCTCCTTGGCCATAGGGAGAATTTTTAAGGTCAAGGATGGCATCTTCCTCACCAGTGTACCCCCCAACACCAAACCTAGAGCGAGGCCCATTGTAGTAAACCCAACAAACAAAGCAATCAATGAATGAGTCCTCACAGCTCTACCTACAAAAATCTGATCAATAGGACATCAAAACGACACATGAGACCCACTAAGTGATTTTCTTGTGGCTCTGGGCACAGCTAGACAGCACTGTTCTAGGCTGGAAGAATGGCACAAGTCAAGGCACCATGATCCTAGAATCAGATCAGACCTTAATTTTCATGTTCAATTTGTTCTCCAGAAGCTACATCTATACAAGCATACACCCATACGTAAGGAACAAAGCTTGCTTCTTAGGAGTATGACAAAGTCAGGAAAATGTAGTTCACACACACAGGTGTGTGATCTTTGACTTCCAGGAGAATGTGAAGCTCTTTAAAACCAAATGGTTTGGGGAAGTATAAATTAGAGTACTTGTGTCTTTTTCTAGCTCCTTTTACCAATGCCTGCACTTGAAGTCATCCCTACCCCCTACAACCACCCAACTAAATTGTGTAACACATACATTCAACTTCCTTGAAAGGAGATCCATTTATCATGTGATTCCTGGCCAGGTAGAGCACAGCCGCCAGCCAATCTTGCTGCTAAATCATTATCTCCAGAATTTCACAGGAATACAATATTGACTGTTTACCCAGAGCCATGGAGAGTTCCAATCTGGCCTCAGCCAAAAAGCTCCTAGAAAAATTGAACCATTGTACATTCTCCAAACTCTCTTGAAAGTAAAAAAAAAAAAAAAACCCTAGAGACCCTAGTTGTTTTAGGCTGAGGCTAATACAACTCAAAATTTTTTCAGCTAAAAAAGATAATCTTTATCTCTGTAGCTTTATCTCTGTTCTCCAGCATTACAGTGTTGGCAAGAATTCTTTCTCAAGCACTGGCCTAGGTTGAGAGTCAGGGATCCTCAAAGGAACTCACACAGGAGATGATGGGGAGGGGATTTTGTGGATTAAACAATCAAGAACCAAGACCCCAGAATTATGAGTGCTGTGGGAGACCCAAATCCTACAGCAGTGTAAATAGTTACTGCATTTCCACAGTGCAGCACAGTTTTCAAGTGGTCTTATTATATGTTATTCCACTGATATAGCCAAACTTACATCTAACACGACATTCATTCCAGGAGGATAAATCATTCTGAATTTTTTATCATCTCCCCATATTATTCAGCTGATTTAAATACTATCAAGTGGTGGTAATGGCCAAACTAATATCTTTAGCTCTGGCATTTATCCTGAACTGCATAATAGTATTTCCAGCTGCCAGCTTGACATCTCCACTTGAATACTTACTCAGATCAGACCAATCTAAACCAAACTCCAAATTTCAATCTCATCCTCTTTCCATCCCTTTAAATGGCACCACTATCCACCCAGTCACTCAAGCCAAAACCTCAGAAACATCCTTTTCTGTTTTCTTATTCCTCATGTCCAATCCATCATCAAGCCTCATAAGTTGGCATCTACCTCCAGAATACATACCCTGGTCCATTCTCTTCATGCACCCAACCCCAACCACTATCACCTCCCAACAGAACTGCCACAGGCAGCTCCTGAGTACTCCCCCCTTAAGTTCCCCCATCAACCATTCTCTACGCAGGTACCAAAACAATTCTTGTAAAAGTATAAACCATACCGTGTCACTTTTCTGCTTAGAAGTGATTGTGCATTCCATGTAAAATCAAGTCCAACTTCTTGACTATAGCTTCCATGGGTCCCTGACTGCCTTTCCAAGATCATGTGAGCTCACTGTCAGCTCCTGATGCACTGACCTGGCTGCATTGGCCAGGCCCTGGCCTCCCAGCCCTTCCCAGGGCTAGCCCCTTCCCAACCTGCAAGTGAACTCAATGTTGCTGCCTGAAAGAGCCTCCCCTGGTCACCTACCCAAAGCAGGATTACTATGTATTTCCACAGGTCCCTAACGCATCATTCTGTTTACTTCACAATATATAGTCCAACTGCAAGTTAACATGTTCACTCACTGATTACTTCATTATCATCTTCCCATCCACACTCCTACAGGAGTATTATTAGTCTGACCACATCCCACTGGCCCTGTTGGGGAGGGAGGGACCCCTGTACTCTATAGTACAAAATGAATCAACACATGACACCAAGCATTAGACAGGAGAGATAGCCAGCAGTTATCAGCCACACATACTCACAGCTCCAGGGAGGAGGACACCGCTTGCCACAGAGGGCCACTCGGTGTTGCAGTTAGAGTGAACCAGCAGGGCTGTGGGCCATAGGCTTTATGGTAAGAGTGGGTGTGGGGTGCCCCCTGGTTCCTGCAGGAGGAGGTGACTGGCTCTTTTGAGTAATTTCTCAGTCTGGCAGGGAACTGAAGCTTGTTCAGTTGAGGACCAGGTGGAGGGTGGCTGGTCGGGGAACTAGCTGTGTGGGGACTGTTTCCTGCAGAGTAGGGGCACATCCAAAGAGAGCAGAAAGGATTCATGGTCAGGCCGTTGGGGCCCTGTGAGACCCAAAGATGTCAAGGCAGCACTTGAAATTCGAAGCTTCACAACATACTTGCCCTGTGGCCTATGTCCAGTGCCTGGAACATAACAGGTCCTCAATAAATAGTTGATAATTTCCCTCTTTCCCACTGTTGGCTTGACCATTTAGACACCCCCACAACTCAGAAAGTAACACAGGTGACTGGAGGGGTATTGTATGTGACTCCATTTCCTCAATGTTTTTCTCCTGCCTCATCACCCAACCAGCTCTGTTTCTTCAGGACTCCCTATGGGTTGGGAGTATAGTATTCACTGAGGAAAAGATCAAGGCAATGTTTTAAACTACAAATGTACAAATGTCAGGACAAATGAGTCTTCTATCCAAGTAATTGTTTAGCTTTTTCATTTTTCATCTGAACTATTTTACTCAAAGGTGTCCCTGTACCTTTACAACCTGGTCAGACCCTTTCTTTCTGATGCACCCATTTGCATTACAGGAAAAGCATACTTGCAAATGTCATGTTCAACAGCCAATGAACAATGATATGTCTTAATTAGAGCTTCTAATGTATATTTCAATGACTCTTCCAATATTTATTTTTAATACGAAAAAAGGGCCTACTCATTAAAGATGTGAAAAATAAAGAATAGAAAGAATAGTGCTCATAGGCCCATCATCCATTCCCTTTTGGTTTTTTCCTTAGGCACAATTATTTTCAATATAGCCAGATTTGTACTATGTATCTACGATATTGTGTCTTATTTTTAGTCAATACCATAGTACCACTCTTTTTGTGTTATAGCATACTGTTTGAGAATAATTTTTAATGACTACACAAATCACAAAAATTGGATATACTTTAAGTGTCTGAGCTATTCACCTATTGTTGAATATTTACATGGTTTCTAATTCAGATTGTTTGCAATATCATAATGGCACTAACCACATTTTTATTCTTATAAGTTTTTTGATACTTAGGATGATTTTTTGAAGTTTATTTACCTTGAGAGAGAGAGAGAGAGAGAGAGAGAGAGAGAGAGAGAGAGAGAACACAAGCAGAGAGGGTCAGAGAGATAGAGAATCCCAAGCAGGCTCCACACTGTCAGCACGGAGGCCATTGAGAGGCTTGAACTCATGAACTGAGACTAACGTCAAAGATATCATTAAGACTTTGACCTGTAACATCAAGTTGTTTCACAAAGAGATGTGGCAAATTATCTTTAAAAAAAAAAAAAAAAACTGGTTTGCTTTTACACAGAGTGACATCAACTCAACTTTGGTGTTATCTATTCGGTTACGTAAGTATTTCCTGACGTAATTCAAGAGAATCTTTCAGCACTTTCCCTTTCATTTCTTTCCTGTGATGTTCCCACCCCTGAATTTCCATGTATCACCACAGAACTCTCAGCCAATGCATTTTCCTGCTATCATTTATACAAGTTCACAATTTGGTCATGTGATATAGCCAATAGTTGAGTCTACAACTCTGGATATCAGGATTAACCCATCAGAGTGCCTTTGCCTTGCAGCCTCTAGACAGGTCACAGTAAATACAGCCCCTCCCGCCAGCAGGGGAGGCAGGTATATATCAAGGGCAGGAAACTCAACGTGGAAGAAAAGACTCTGGAGATTGACTTGCCCTAGGATGAAATTAAAAATTCAGTTCAAAGAGTTTAAGTGATTCGAAAGAATATTTTCTTCTGGTATTTCAAATATAGCCCTGTCTTGGATGCAAAAAAGATGAGTTCTGAGGATTCCTTTATCTCTTCAAAAGAAGCACTTCTTAATAATGTGACCTAAAAGCAAAGAGCTTAGAGAAGCCCAGGCATTGTATGAATGTAAATCACTCGACTATGCACAGTGATAGATTTCTGGGCCGGAGTCTTCTGTGGCCCCTGATCCAACAAAACCAGTACCCATACCTTGAAACCAAGGACGACAAATGACCAAATGGCTCATCTGTCCTTGTCATCGATGAAGAAAAAGCAGCATGGGCCTGCCTAAGTCACAAGCCACACTGATGCTCCTAGGCAGGAACCGAAAGCTTGAGCTGTCTCTCCAGAGGTCCAGGAGGGAGTGAAGTCACAGACTGCATGTGGCACTCCATCTGGCAATGCCCCCTCCCCTCCCTGACTGCTTGCACTGGGGCAGTTTTATCTGATAAGCTTTTTAGTCTGTTCCCCACTTTAACTTGAACCTTTAAAAACTTTCCTATGAGGGGCAGTCTAGAACTTTGTGCCGCAAGTCTTCGAACAACTCCAATTTCTAAGGAAATCAACCAAGGTATGTAACCAGAATGAAGCACAAGGATTGTGCGCTGGAACTCCACTTAGTTGAGAATCACAGAATCAAAAATGGAGATGAGACTAAATCATATATAACCATCCATACATTGGAATGTTAATGTCATCTCTAAAAATTAGTTGACAGTATTTAGTGGTATGGAAAAAGGTAACAAAGCAATTATGTAATTCCTTTGGCCATAGAAAAACATTGGATACTTAAATATGGCAGCTTGAGGACATGTTTCAGTGAAACAATAATAAACAGGGAGACTATGATGACGCTAAGAATTGGAAAGAATGGGATGGTCTTCCTGGATCCTGCCTGTATTCACCTGGCAGTGATGAAGTTCACCTGAAAACTGAAATTAGAAAGGTGTTTGCTTAAGAAATTGACCTATCTTGGGGCCCCTAAATCAGTTAAGCATCTGACTTAGGCTCAGGTCATGATCTCACAGTTTGTGGTTTTGAGCACCATGTTGGGTTCTGTGCTAACAGCTCAGAGCCTGAAGCCTGCTTCAGATTCTTTGTGTCCCTCTCTCTCTGTCCCTCCCCCGCTCAAGCTCTGTCTCTCTCTCTCAAAATAAACTTAAAAAAAAAAAAAAAAAACAAAGAAAAGAAATGGATCCATTTTCCAAAAGGAGATCCAACACTTCTCTCTCTGCCCCTCCCCTGCTCAAGCTCTGTCTCTCTCTCTCAAAATAAATAAACTTAAAAAAAAAGAAATGGATCCATCTTCCCAAGGGAGATCCAACACTTCTAGGGTGGTGTTCCCATCCTTTACAATAGCCCTACTCACACTGGCATTGAGGGAAGCATTAACCTGCTTGCCTGCCAGCTCCACTCCCACACATGCTAAAGAAAAACCCACCAGATGACACACAATAACCCCACCCCCACAATCAGCCCTCCAATTAAAAGGTTTGAGGTCTAATGGGTAAACAGATCCACACTCAGCAGAGGAAACCCACACTTGTATCTGTGTTTATCAGTTTAGTCTTTGCTTCATAAATATGGATGGATGACCAAGGATCACCAGGCATCTGAAGAACACCAAGAGAAGCAAGGGGCTGAACCACAAGGGAAGAAGTGAACAAGAGGCCACAAAAGAAATAGATAATCAGAGACATTTCCTTCTCTTGAGACCAACTGCATTATTTGTTCTACAATACATATCATTAACTGCTTTTTCATTTAAAACAAAAATTAATCTACAGATAAAGCTTAGATGACAAGGACAGTTACAGGAGAAAATGGAAATGTTATAAGCCTTGAGACTGTAGTTAACAGCAGATGCAGAGATGGAAAGAAGTAGTAGGACTCTAATTTTTTCATCTTATTTAGTGATCAGGAGATATTCCGTAAAGGAAATGAAAAATAGAGGCTTAAGATTATTTAAAGGTATAAAGGTAACCAAGAGAATTGCTAACATTACAGAAAAAACTACCAAATATCATAAGGGGAAAGTGTTACTGCAAATGAGGTCAATTCTTTACTTGCCAATAGATATTTATCTCTTAGAGTCAATATTGAGTTAGCAGATACAGCTTTTAAAAATGATAACCAATAAATAAGGATATTAGTACAGGAGTTAGAGTTAAGGGGCGGTAGTCATCGGAAGAATTTCACACAAAAATTGCTTCAAGTAGATACCTCTGGTATGTGGGTTTGAGGCTGGGAGTGCACAGGAAGTTTTATTTCTAAAGCAACACACTCCATACCCCTTGATATGCATAGCATGCATGTGTTTTACGTTTATAACTATTTTGTTTTTAAAAATGGGGCTATGACTGTCAGGACATACATCAAAGGGTCTCAGGTTGTCTGCAATTAGAGTCAGCTGGGAGTTTTGCAAAGCTCTGATGCCTGAACCCCCCTGCCCAACCTCTCAGCGGAGATTTCTGATTGGATTGCTCTGGGTAGACCCAGAATGCATTAGTAAAATGCTCCCCCAGGTGACTCCCATGTGCTACCAGGGCTGGGAACCACCAGCTAGCTCCACATGATAGCAAGGGCAGTGTTAATCTTCTTTCCAATGTCTTCCATCTCCAGAATTTTCCATCCATCCATGCAACAGCTATTTATTCGGACTAGATCCTGGGGATCGAGTGAACACGAAGGCCTAATACACTAGGAAACTATGAAGTGGGGAGAGGGGAAAAGCAGCTATTCAACAAATAACTCATTAATTCATTATCATTGCAGTAACTGCTATGCAACAAAGGAGGCAATAAGACCACGTATTTTTGTAATGGGGAGGAAATATACAGATTTTTTTTTAATCCACCCTCTTTTTTTATCCCTCAATTATTCTGCCCTCCCCTTTTCCCAGAGGCTGGAGGTCAATGACTCTGTCCTTCCCGAAGACGCCATCAGGAGCTATAATTCCATCTCCAAGCAAGAGCTGGAATCCTGCCCCTCAAGCCATCATGAGCTACAAACATAAAATCCATGTCCTGAGACCTGGCAACTAGCCAGAGTGATTGCAGGCAGCATGCTTGTGACTTAAAATTCTCACCCCCACCAAGAAGTGGAAAGGGTAGGCAGAGAGCATGAATGAGGAGCCCCCCAAAACATGCTACCTCAGGGGTTCTGATATGACCCAGGCCTGCACTCAGGTTTCCTTTTTGAGATTTCCAACGATTCCTCCCCAACCACAACAATGACCCAAGACAACCAAGGAGGCAATGAAAAGTACAGATCTCATTCACGTGGGGATGGCAGGGGGCCAACCAATCACCTGGGGCTCTGGGCATTCCCAGGTAACCCCCCCTTGACTTGTCGCATCCCCTGTGGTTAACAGGAAAAAAAAAACTTCAAGTTTTTTTTTTGTTTTTTGGGTTTGTCAGTTCATTTTTGCTAAAGGGAATTAAGAATGAAAACTAAAAACCCTGCCCACTTGTAAGCTAAGACTATAAATTGGGAAATTACAGAAAATCAGAGCCCTTAAGTTAATCCAACACCAATAAAGAGCAATCGACGAGGACTAATCACACACAGTAAACACAGGTACGTCCTCTAGTTAAATTACAGGGGCCGGACGGAGGCCTGATGAGCCCGTGAGCTTCACTCCAGGGTTATTACAGGGACTGATTTGGTTAGTGGCAACGACAGGCTCCTTGTAGCGAGCGCCTGCCCTTTCCCATTTCATCTCATTTTTACTGTAACCATGTTTTTATTTTTATAGGCCAATTTGATTCTGTCCCACGCTTTCAGAATTGCGTTTTTCAGATTTATGACACAAAAGCTTTCAAACGGCTGTGACGTCCGGGCCTCCCCATGCAGATCCCCACTGCCCTTGTTCTATACCTGAGACCCCACTGTCCTGCAGAGCTCTGCTGGTCTGGACCCCAGAGTCTCAGGGCCACACAGTCTCCCCGACATCTTGACTACCTCCAAAAGAGCACCAACTATGGCCACAACTTACCTTCTCTCCCCACTAGGGCAACCAACTGTATCTGTAAACACTGCCCCCAGAGTCCCCTTCATTAACCCATCCAGGGCTTCAGTCCTATCAGGACTGCGATCCTTATGGAGAAGGTGCTGCCCCCTAGAGGTAGCTCTGGGAATTTATGGAGATGATTTTGGTTGTCCCAGTGATTCTGGAGGCATGTGGCATTTAGTGAGCACAGAGGGGATGCATCCTGCAGTGTGAGGGGCAGACCCACACCCTTACCCATGTCTCAGTTCTGAGTCAGCCCTCCAGACATCCTCTGTGGCAATAATAAATAGACCCGTTTAGCATGATCATAAGCTAGAACCTAAGTCCACTCCAGACGTAGATACAAAGTATGTTTGCGTGGTTGAAATAAACACTGATTTGTTCTGACCCGTAAATGTAAGACATATTTTACTTTGTGCCATTCAAAATTGACCAAGGATGTTCAGCATCCTGAAAAATCAAGTCACCGAGAACAAAACACCCTGTGGTATCCAAGTCATAAGGACAACACTGAGTACTCTCCCCACTCAGTAGCTCTACGAACCTACCCATTCTTACGTACTCATAAGCATTCTCCTGTGGCTCCTGTCTTCAAATGTCATTACAGGAAAAAAAAAAAAACACAAAAAACAGCACCACTAATACTCACTTCGAAATTGTCATCCTTCTCTTAAATCCCCATATCCATTAGAAGTAGACTTGAGAGCTGTTACTTCAACATGTACTCCAGCGTAATTGAGCATTTACATACTGAAGTACCTATTATTATAAATTGCCTCCTTTTATTTCTCCTTAATACTAGACCAAGATACTGATTTCTTATGATGCTATGTGTAAGGGTGGGCTCTATTATCTGTACATTTGTCAAGGTAGTAAAGGGGCTGTGGTAGCAAAGTGTCTGTTCTAAAATAAGGAAAGTCAGTCTGATCATTTGTGCCTCACCAACAGCCTGTATGGTACTGCTTATATGTAAAAACCTTGGCCAGGCAGGACTGCCACTGAGCTCTGATCACTGGATGCCTAAAGTCACCCTACCTAAAGTCCAGATTTCACTCCCTCAGCCACTAGAATTGCCCTCTCAGCCCGGGACATGATCTTGAAATTCCTTCCCACTCCTGGATGCTCTGCCTCTTTCACCCCTAACCCGCCCAGCCCTCCAACTTCACCCTGCACCCCTGGATCACCACACTCCAACCCCCACTCCTTCTTACCATTTCTCAAACACTATGCCCCCCCCCCACCACCACAGGACCTTTGCACATACAATTTCCTCCAGCTGGACTGTTCCTGGCTAAGTCCCACTTACCCTTCCAGTATCAATTGCTTTAGGAGTCCTGCCCTAACTCCCAAGCTGAGATCAGGCTCCGACACCTGTTCCCATGTCCTGCACAACTGCCATTAACTAACTATGTGACAATTTGCTGGACATCCATCTTCCTCACTCAGTGCTCCATGAAGAAAGGGACTTATTCTAGTCCTTCCCCACTACATCCCCCCACCACAACCAGATGGTGGTGAACCTATACTTGTTGCTCAATAAATACTTACGGATGAGTGACTGAATGTGTAACCTCCAATTATAAACTCCCAACTCAGTGCAAAGTTCTTGAGATAATAATAGCCTTCTATCTCCCTGTACAATTAGCACAATAGGAAGATGCAACAGATGACCTCAGGATGGAACAATTCTAGGAAAGTCTTCGAAGGAAGGTCAGGTTTCCAGGGCAGGGATTTGGGTTTCATTCACTGATGTAGCCCCAGCACCTGGCACAATGTGTGGCTCACAGAACAGGCCTGACAGGCACTCATTGGACAAATCAATCCAGACACTGACAGTGATTTCTTATTGATAATGCCAGAATTATGGTGCAATGGTACACTTAGGATGGTTTTGAAGGAGGGGTAACAGCCCATCCAAGGCAGGGTTGCAATTTCCAGGATGTTGTTGCTGTCCAGACCTCATTCCAGGAGGCTCAGGGCAGAACAACGTAATCCTGCAAACACGAGGACCCCACCCTCATCAGGAGTGGTACTCAGCTCTGCTTCCACTCACTCAGGACCCCATGAGCCCTCCAAAATCCTCCTGGAAACCCTAAGGTGATTGCAACTAAAAAGTCTCACCCTGCCAGAGCTGACCCTTCAATAAACGTTAAATTGATCAGAAACTCCTTGTCCTCTAGGTCCTTCCCAGGGCCTGACCATCTGAGCAGCACAGGGATTCATGGCAAACAAATCCCAACAAAGCACAAAGGCCTGGACTGAGTGGGACCAGTAGCTGCAGAGAATCCAGTACCAACCCACCTGCTCCCCAAAGTCACTGCCTTGAGCAAAGAGATCACCACGAGAAAATCATGATGAAATGCTCCTGCTGGGGAGGATAAAGGGGGAATGAAAAACAGTATGGTGGTGAGTCAGGGCAGGAGGGCCCATGGAGGCTGATTTGCCTTGTTCCTTTCTCCATCTGGAGCACCAGCAGTGGCTAATGCCTTCATGGCTGAGCAGACCCTCCCCAAAACTTCCCAACTGAAAAACCTCAGACTCGAAGTCTGTCTTGGAACAGAGACCACCTCCTGCTCCACTCATCAAGATAGGCCCTAATGATGACCTTGTCAAAGGACTCCATGAACAAAACAGTGACACTCCAGGGAAAGAGGCTTCCATGTGACTCTGTTTTAGCTACATTTCCCCAAAAAATCTTTTTACTACAGATTGTTATATATTGAATTATATTCAATTTCTTGAAACCACCAGGCTCTTGGGATCGTTTCCACATGATATCCCATTTTCCTAAAACACTCTTCCCCTGATAGGCACAGCCTGGTTCCACCTCACCCTTCAGGTTTCTGCTTAAATATCACCTCCTCCAAGAAGCCTTCTCAGAACTTCTTGGTGAAGGCCAGTCTCTCGTGGCCTCTCTGTCTCAGCAGCCTGTTTTCTTTTATATTGCTCATGATAACCTGAAAGTATATTGTTTGTTTGCCTAATATCCTGTATTGCTGTACTTTCCCAACTATAATGCAGCCAACTTAAGGGCAGGAACCATGTTTCTTGGTCTCTCAAGTCCTTCTGCTTAGCTCAGCTCAGCACCCAGCACTTATGAGGTGCATGCTCAATCACTGTTGAATAAAGGACTGAAATTCTGTTGGGGACATTTGCTACTTAATCAGACCACCCATGTATTCAACCATGTATGAGTCACCCCTTCACAATGGGGACAAAGCTAGATGCTTGAGCTACATCATGAACCATTTAACAAAGCCACAAGGGTTCCCATCTCTAGCTTTGCAAGGTACACCCAGGGTGTATTTCTGAAATGAAGAAGGTTCATACAAAGTCTCCCTCTGCTTGCATTATGTACCCCTCCCCTGCCACACACACAGCCAGTTGCTATGGTCAGGGCTCCCCTGCTCTCTACTCCCCAAGACACAGGGCCCACAAGGCAAAGTCACCCACACAGCATAACAACATCATAGCCTCCAAACCCCACAGGGTCTGCATTGATGACAGCAGCTTCAGGGTCGAGGATTTCCAACTTGAGTAATTCTACTCTAAGTTAATTTCATGTGTCAACATGGCTAGGCCACAGTGCCCAGATATGTGGACAAATTTAATTCTGAACACTTCTGGAAAGATGTTTTTGGATAAAAATCAACATTTAAATCAGTGGCTCTGAGTAAAGCCAACTGCTCTCCCTCATGTGGGTGGGTCTCAGATCAAAGCCTAAACAGAACAGAAAAACTGACCTCCCCAGACCAAGAGGGAATTCTGTAGCAGACGACCTTTGGACTGCAGCATGGCCCTTCTAGGCTCCAGCCCAGGAGCCCACCCTACAGATTTGGGACTTTCCAGCCTCCATCATCAAGTGAGTCAATCCCTTAAATCTCTATACAGAGAAAGGCAGAGATAGGCATCCCAGTTTCTGTGGAGATCCCTGGTACACCCCTCAAGGGCCCTAGCACATCACCAAGTCAGGGAGGGGTAGAGAGGATCGCTGGGCTCCAGGCCTACTGTATGAGACACTCCGCAGTGAAAACAAGAATGCATTGGAGGCCCCCATGAACAGAGTCAGGACACTGAGGAGCCCTGGGGCTGGACCCAGTCAGATGCCAACATGGGTTAGAATGCAGGCTTTAACACTCACCCAGGCATTATCTTGGGCAATTTGCCACTCTGCTGTGAATACCAGCTGCTTCTTCACCTGTAAAACTGGGATGGCTGCAGCTCCTGTATCACGGACTCATTTGTTTATCACCTGGCCCGGTCCACACATACCCCCCAAGACCACTTAATGGTAATGAACCAGAGTGGGCAGCAACTTGCAGAGGAGGAACACTTGACCAGTGAGTAGCCACCCCTTCAGGACAATCAGGAAAGGTGTCTCTGCCCTCCTCCCTGGAGTGAGAACAGAAAAAGCCTCCAGGTGGACTCTCTGGAGAGCAAAGAGCTACATTTTGGGAGCCAATGGGCTGGTGAAAAACCATCTCAGGACTCAGGGCTGAGAAGGTAACAGCCACTCCCTCCAGCAAAGAATTCAATCACAGAAAGAGGAAAAAGTGTTTTTGCCTCATCTGTAGCATCCCTGGAAACAAACCAGCTGAGAGGCTCTGTGCTGACCATAAGGGTCCCTAACAATGACCTTCCATTATTGACAGCGACCCTGCCAGCTGATGCAAACACTGAGTAGGATTTGGATCTTTTAGGTTCAATGAAATTGATATTTTCATCTGATGGGTTTATTTATTCTTTTCCAAGAAAGAAAAAAAAAATGAGCAACCCTCCTGCTTACAGTCATCCCAACTTGGATCAGGAATTTAGGGGATGCCTCACGCATCCCATGAAGGTGTGGTTCCCTGCAAGCTCCCTCACACGCACAGCAGCCTAATTCGGGGGACCACCAAGTCCAAATGTGCCCTTCAACTGAGGTGGGGTGGGAGAGTTGCAGTCATTATTTCTTCATCTTTAAGAGCAGACTTGCTTTAGGGAAAACCCCATCTTTGAATTTCTTGTGAATGTTAAATCACTTTTTGGTTTTTTTTAAAGAAGGAGACAAAGGAGGTTCCTTCTCTTTGATGGTTTAATTTTCACCACTTGCCACCTGCACCACTTCTACTCTAGACCTTGTGTCCTCACTTACTCTCTTCTTCCACTGGTAACATGAAGCCCAGAGAGCTGCCGCATTGGACCCACGAAGGCATACACAGCTTTACAGGGAAGTGTGTAGACCTAAGATTGGGGGTTTGGGATCCTACTGGCTGCAAAAAGCTATCTCTCAGAGCTGGGGCAGGCTGGCCTCACTCTTGCCAAGCCCCGCTTTTGGGGATGCAAGGGGTTCCCAGATCAGCTGGGAGAGATGGTAACCTCCCCTCGGTGGAAGAGTCTATGTGCTCACACTCCATGTAGGCTTCCAGAGAAGCCCTTCCAGCCACTCTCCCCTAGGCCAGCATAGCCTCCTCTCCACAAACCTTGCCGTGCTTAGCCAAACGCACCTGCCATGTTCAAATACCAAGTGGTCTCTCTTTCTTAGATGTGGGGACCACGATGAAGAAGGGAGGTCCTACAGCTGACTCTGCACTGAGGCCCACTTTGGTAAACAACATCACTGCACCCTTTTTTCCTGGGAGATCATTAATGCAACAAGAGATCTGAGGGGCCAACGTGGGGAAGGGACCCCCATCATGCAAGTTTCAGGACCCAGTGTGGAAACATGGAGACTGTGGACCCTGGATCCCCCTTCCTCTCCAAACCCAGCTGCAGATTCTGACATGGGATGTGTTGCCTAGTTGGGACAATGAGATAAAGCAATGGTGGTCTTTGAGAGCATCAAGTCTGCCCCAGAAAAGCTTGTAACTACAATTGCTTCACATTACAAGCAAATTAAGAGAACATTTGACTCAGAATTCCAAGAGGCAACTCTAGAAAGAAATGTGAAATCCAACCATAGCATCTTTTCACAGACTGTCAACCCTTTACCCATAAACAAAATTTCACCATACACAAAAACCTAGTGGCCTAAGAGAAAGCATTCAAAATGGACAACTAAGTTCACCTGATTAAAAGATGTTTTCTTTCTCTGTATGCTGAAAACTATAGAAAACTTATGAAGGTAATTGAAGAAGATATAAAGAAATGGAAAGATATTCCTTGCTCATGGATTGGAAGAATAAATATTGTCAAAATGTCAATACTACCCAAAGCTATCTACACATTCAATGCAATCCCAATCAAAATTGCACCAGCATTCTTCTCGAAACTAGAACAAGCAATCCTAAAATTCATATGGAACCACAAAAGGCCCTGAATAGCCAAAGGAATTTTGAAGAAGAAGACCAAAGCAGGAGGCATCACAATCCCAGACTTTAGCCTCTACTACAAAGCTGTCATCATCAAGACAGCATGGTATTGGCACAAAAACAGACACATAGACCAATGGAATAGAATAGAAACCCCAGAACTAGACCCTCAAACGTATGGCCAACTCATCTTTGACAAAGCAGGAAAGAACATCCAGTGGAAAAAAGACAGTCTCTTTAACAAATGGTGCTGGGAGAACTGGACAGCAACATGCAGAAGGTTGAAACTAGACCACTTTCTCACACCATTCACAAAAATAAACTCAAAATGGATCAAGGACCTGAATGTGAGACAGGAAACCATCAAAACCTTAGAGGAGAAAGCAGGAAAAGACCTCTCTGACCTC
The DNA here is from genome assembly GCF_018350175.1 of Felis catus. NCBI lineage: Eukaryota > Metazoa > Chordata > Mammalia > Carnivora > Felidae > Felis > Felis catus. The sequence goes on from NC_058383.1 coordinate 36,678,701, forward strand.
AGCCGTAGCAATCTCTTACTCGACACATCCCCAAAGGCAAGGGAATTAAAAGCAAAAGTGAATTACTGGGACCTTATGAAAATAAAAAGCTTCTGCACAGCAAAGGAAACAACCAACAAAACTAAAAGGCAACCAACGGAATGGGAAAAGATATTTGCAAATGACATATCGGACAAAGGGCTAGTATCCAAAATCTATAAAAAACTCACCAAACTCCACACCCGAAAAACAAATAACCCAGTGAAGAAATGGGCAGAAAACATGAATAGACACTTCTCTAAAGAAGACATCCGGATGGCCAACAGGCACATGAAAAGATGTTCAACGTCGCTCCTCATCAGGGAAATACAAATCAAAACCACACTCAGATATCACCTCACGCCAGTCAGAGTGGCCAAAATGAACAAATCAGGAGACTATAGATGCTGGAGAGGATGTGGAGAAACGGGAACCCTCTTGCACTGTTGGTGGGAATGCAAACTGGTGCAGCCGCTCTGGAAAGCAGTGTGGAGGTTCCTCAGAAAATTAAAAATAGACCTACCCTATGACCCAGCAATAGCACTGCTAGGAATTTACCCAAGGGATACAGGAGTGCTGATGCATAGGGGCACTTGTACCCAATGTTTATAGCAGCACTCTCAACAATAGCCAAGTTATGGAAAGAGCCTAAATGTCCATCAACTGATGAATGGATAAAGAAATTTTGGTTTATATACACAATGGAGTATTACAGGGCAATGAGAAAGAACGAAATATGGCCCTTTGTAGCAACGTGGATGGAACTGGAGAGTGTGATGCTAAGTGAAATAAGCCATACACAGAAAGACAAATACCATATGTTTTCACTCTTATGTGGATCCTGAGAAACTTAACAGAAGACCATGGGGGAGGGGAAGGAAAAAAAAAAAAAAAGAGGTTAGAGTGGGAGAGAGCCAAAGCATAAGAGACTGTTAAAAACTGAGAACAAACTGAGGGTTGATGGGGGGTGGGAGGAAGGGGAGGGTGGGTGATGGGTATTGAGGAAGGCACCTTTTGGGATGAGCACTGGGTGTTGTATGGAAACCAATTTGACAATAAATTTCATATATTAAAAAAAAAAGTTTTCTTTCTTTACCCATTAGCTTAAGATTTGCAGAGTGTCCATGTAGACAAAACAATGTGTGACAAATCAGAATGGATCAGATCCTGACCTCATGAAAATGATGTTCCATCAGCAGAAAGAAGACATAAACAAATAATTTCAAAAACGCTATTTAGTAGGAGGTGAAATCACCACAGTGGAGAAGATGTTTCATACCATCAGCTTATGGGAGAGAAGGCCAAGACCACACCCAAGGAAAGTGTCACAATCCCCACCTGCCTGATGCACAGCAAACCCAGAGACATCATGAACCCCCATGAAAAGGGATTCTGCACAGTCTGTATTTTTGGAAATTTCTCATTCTTTCTTCAGTGCTGATCTGGCAGAGATGTATACCTCATACTCTCCAGATTAAAGAAACACAATCAGAACTTCAAATATAGGATGGAAACCCTGGATGGGAGTCAGAGACTACAGTGCTTTCATGTGACCCTGCACCTTTAAGTGCAGACTGGACACACGAGGTACATAAAGGCAACCCAGGCCATGGCCATTCCCATCACCCCCCGAAGAGCCAGACAGGTTGTTCTTGGTGTATGCCCAGGGATGTGGCTGGTCCGTGCTCAGTCAAGGCTGTCATTGGACAAAGGCACATTTTCACTACAGGTCACTTTCCAGCTCTGTCACTTACTAGCTGCGGGGTCTTGGGCAATTGCTACGTCTCTCTATGCAGTGCCTGTCTCCCCATCCCAACCCACATGAGTGTCCCCCCACCCCGCAAAAACAAAGAAAAAAAACACTGAAATTATTCTCTAGCAATGGTAAAGCTCTCCATAATGTTACCTATTATTAGCTACCAGATAGGTTAAGCTGCGTTCCAAAACCACGTAACAAATCGGGGACAGGCTTAGAAAACAATCTAAGTTTTTTTATCAACCAGTGCATTGGACTTTTGAGTGGATTGTGCAGCTTCCTTTGTGTCCTCTTCTAAAGGAACATGGTAAACTCCCACTGTCAAGCTTTATGTACAACATACAGTCACTTTGTGGACAAGAGTTGTTTGGTCACTTGACCCAAGCTGAACCAGTTTCCTTCTCTAAGAATTTGGAGTTGAAAGAAGAGCCAGTTTTTCTGACTACTCTCTTGAACAGAGGCCGTGTGAACTCAAGAGCTATTACTGGCAACCACTTCCTGCCATGATGACAGGGAAATAAAGCAAGCCAAGCTTCACTGTGAGAGGAAGGTGTGCTTTGTGTGTAGAGGGGCAGACGTGCAAAGCAGAGGGAAGGAGGAGCTCCCCAGTCCCCAGGAGCTGTAGGCCTGGCTCCTAAGGGCCCCCTGACCTCAGAGTTCCTGAGACGCCCCCTGCAGTCACAACAAATCCTGCTCTTTCTTTAGGACACCACAATCCACTTTTTATACCTGCAACCACAGGGACCTAAGGCATACAAGAAGATGCCTAATTACCAACTCTACCTGCACAGCTCAGGAGTCACAAGGATCAGGAAATGAGAGTTTGGGCACCTAATGGTAGCAGATGCCTGGGAACTTCTGTGGACATCAGTCTCCTGTTCCCCTTCCCTTCGGGTGCCATTAGAAACACCCTAAGAACCTGGAAGGAATATTAGTGTGATAAAAATTAAAGTCTAGGAGGTTCTGAAGAGGCAATGTGGTCCAGGGGAAAGGGCATGATCAGTGGAGTAAAAAATTTCTATGACACGCGCAGGAAGTTATTTAACCTCCCTGGGCTATAATCTCCCTTTTTGGTGAATGAGAAGAAGGTGTTTACGCGGTTGAAGGAGTTAAGGAATATAAATTGCATATATTAGGCATGCATTAAATCATAAGTATTATTATAGCCTGTAACTATTAGTTATCTTAATATATTACAAGTAAAATTAACATCCCCAAATGTTGTTGTATTACATGTACACGTGACAATACATAATAAATCATTGTTCTTAACATGATATGGAACACCCAACTAACATTTAGGAAAAGCAAGAAGAACTGCTCGGGAATATTTTAACCAGTGAAAGGAAGGAAGGATGGATGGAAATGAGGAAGAATCAAGCAGCAGGACATGAACAGACTCAGTAGATGCCACATGTTGCCAAGACTCCTTGAATAACATTCAAAGATTCTTGGATTCTTGGACAGACAGCAGGGAAGGGAATTACATTAGGAAGCATATAATGGCAGTTTGAGCTGGTCCTGGTTTGGAGTTCCTAGAACTGATGGCGGAAGCAGCAGTGCCTAGTAGCCCTGTACCGTGGCAGGCGTTTCTACTCATTCACGGGGGTTTTCCCTGCTAAATCTAAAGCACCCATTTATGCCACAGAATTCTGCATGCAGTGATCCAGGCAACCATGAGCAATTAGTCTGAGATGACCTCCTCTATTAAACTGATTCAGGGGATCTGTTTCAGGGGATAAAGAGCCATCCTGAAGGCAACTGCTTTCAGGTGCCAGGAAATCAAGGCAGAGGTCAAGAGGGCTATTTTTCTGCAGCCCTGAATGCCACTTGGCCCTTGAACAACATGGGGCACCAACCCCCCCCACAATCAAAAATCCACCTGTTAATTGAGTCCCCAAAACTTAACTAGTAATAGCCTACTGTTGACCAGAGACCTTACCAGTAACAATTAACACATTTTTATGTTATAGGTATTAAATACTATATTTTTATAATATGGCAAGTTAGAGGAAATAAAATATTATATTAAAAAACCATAAAATGTTATTAAGAAAACCTGACTGGATTAGTCACTAGAGCAAGCAACTCTTGATCTCAGGGTTGGGAGTTTGAGCCCCATGTTGGGTGTAGAGATTACTTAAAAATAAAATCTTTAGGGGCACCTGGGTGGCTCAGTCGGTTGAGCATCCGACTTAAGCTCAGGTCACGATCTCACAGTTCGTGAGTTCGAGCCCCGCGTCAGGCTCTGGGCTGATGGCTCAGAGCCTGGAGCCTACTTCCGATTCTGTGTCTCCCTCTCTCTCTGCCCCTCCCCCATTCATGCTCTGTCTTTCTCTGTCTGTCTCAAAAATAAATAAACATTAAAAAAAATTTTTTTTTAAATCTTTAGGGGTGACTGGGTGGCTCAGTCTGTTGAGCATCTAACTCTTGATTTCAAACCAGGTCGTGATCCCAGGGTCATAGGATTGAGCGCTGCATAGGGCTCCATGCTGAGCAGCCTGCGTGACATTCTCATTCTCTCTCTCCCGCCCTCTCCCCCCACCCCAACCCGCTCACATATGCACGCTCTCTAAAAATAAAAAATATAATCTTTTTAAAAAAAAAAGAAAAAATCATAAAAGAAAACACACAGTACTGTATTTATGTAAAAAAAAAAATCCACAAATAAGTGAACCCACACAGTTCAAATCCATTTTGTTTAAGGGTCGACTAGATTTCCTGCATATAACTCTAATTTGAATTGGCCCAAGTTAGGTAAACCAATATCAACTCTTGGTACTGTGAATAATTCTGAGACACAGTATAATCCTGTTTTCAAAGTCTCTTGAAGGTCATTCTGGAAACAGATGCAATATTAGTTCTATCTAAAGACAAGGGAACTCTATAGAATAGCCTCCAGAGGCCCTTGCCAGGCTGAAACAAACGGGCTCCAATCATCTAGTAATGCGGTCCACTATGATCCCAGGATCAGACAGAATGCTCCATAATCAAAATCTAGATATATTCACACTCAAGCACCCATTTACACCAACAGTTATTATCTTCACCAAAAAAGCTTAAGAAGCACATTACAAATTGCCTCTTCAAGGGGCCTGGGTGGCTTAATTGGTTAAGTGTCTGACTTCCCCTCAGGTCATGTTCACACGGTTTGTGAATTCAAGCCCCACATAGGGCTCTCTGCTATGCCCACAGAACCTGCTTGGATCGTCTGTCCCCTTTCTCTGTGCCCCTCCCCCATTCGTGTACCCGCGTCGCACACTGTCTGTTAAAAATAAACTTTAAAAAAAATTGTCTCTTGAAAGCTAAAGTAAACAGCTTCTGCCCTTTCCCAGTGGAAGCTTACCGTTAGGGATGGGGTGAGGCAGGGACTGGCCTGTGAAGGTCTGGTGGATGTTGTGACTCCCCACTCAGATCCTCCTTCATTCAGGAGCGTCTCACTACGACACTGGCAGGACAGCTGCGGGCAGAAAGCCCCAGGCCACGAGCCACGGTCAGGGATTGCCTCTGGTGAGGAACCCAGACTTGCAACATCTGAGCAGCCTACACCCAGTCATGGGTTTTGGAGTTAAAGCAGCCAGATTCCGCGTGCTAGTGGAGGACACCTCTTCAGCTCTAAACCGGCGTCAGAGCACCCCGTGCAAACCCCTTTACCTCTCTGCCCACATCCGCTTCTGGCTCATCCCCTCCACAGGCGTGGATCCTAATGGATGCTAATCTCCATCTTGCTAGCTCCCAAGCAACCCCACCTGTGACAAGATGCATGGCACGAAGAATTAACAAACAGGTCGACCAATGATCAAAATCCCACTGAGGTGCTTTACTTCTCACAACGCGATCAGCCCCATTTTACAAATGGGGCTGAGAAGGATTAAGTAAATAACCTGAGATTATCCTGCCAGACCAATCTCATTCCAACACGCCATGCTGATAAAGTAGTACACTGCCCTTCATCAAAGTCCAGATAACTGGGACTTGCAAAGACAAGTTACAATAAATATAATTTGGCCAAAATTAGGCGGTGCTGTCTTCCAATGCAATTCAGCATATATGCACTGAACCCTTACCAGTGTGCTAAGAAATGCAACAAATTTGAAGAGAGAGAGAGGGAGACAAACACTCCACAGGACTTTAGCTTCCCAGCAGTTACTGAATATTTATTGAATACCTACTAAGTGACAGGCACACCAAGGGGAAAATAAAACTAGATGCAAAGCAAATGTATAAAGCTGAAGGTGGCAGCGGGCCAGTGCCAGACGAGGACAGAGAGGCACAGACGTCCTCGGGACAGAGAGAATTGGTTTATTTCTCCTTTTGCTTTGAATTGCTTGAAAAATGGGAATTGTAAAGCCCTGAGTCTTGAGTATTAACACCCAGGAAATTCTCAGGGTTGTCAGAGAAATGCTTTTTATTTTCTAAATGATGGTTGCACAAAAAGTGATGCCCAGTCTGAAGGAGCCAGGCCATTGTAGCTCCAGAAGATAACAAGAGCCCTTCCTGCCAAAATCAGGCTGGATGCGACCTGAAACAGGGTGAGAATAGTTTATGAAAAGAGCCAATCTCACAAGATGAGTCTATGAGCTACTCAAAGCCACAATCTTCAAGGGAAGGAGAACAAAGCAAACAGGAGGATAGATTTGTGAAGAAGGGCATTGTGTCAATAGGGCAGTGGCGCAGCCCAGGACAAGCCACCCCTGGACACAAAGAAGCAGTAAAAAGCCACAGGGACAAAGGCAGGAGGGACACGGAGCAAGAGCCCACAGTGCACCCGACATCTGTGGAAACCTCACGGGAGACAGCAGGAGCCGAAACCTGAGAGGAAGTTCTTCCTCTCTCTCTCTCTCTCTCTCTCTCTCTCTCTCTCTCTCTCTCTCTCTCTCTCTCTCTCTCTCTCTCTCTCTCTCCCCCTCACTCTCACTGTTGAGGACAGTTTGACTCTGTTGCCTGGATAAAAAGTCCCGATAGATTAGAACAATTAAACTGTTCAGCACTCGGCTATTGCCACCTACCTGATGTAACAGGGATGAGTGGACTATTAAACTGGATTGCATCTTATAAGAATTTAATATATATTCCTTGACACTTTGATTTTCCCCAAATTACTTGCAGACTTTATCAGAGCCTTATTCCATGTAGCAAATGAATTTCCCCTTTTATTTAATTTTTTCAACTTTATTTATTTATTTTGAGAGAGAGAGTGTATGTGCAGGGGACGGGCAGAGAGAGAGAGAGAGAGACAGAGAGAGAGAGAGAGAGAGACAGAGAATCTTAAGCAGGCTCCACACTGTTAGCGCACAGCCCGACTCAGGCTCAATCGCATGACCCTGAGATCATGACCTGAGCTGAGATCAACAGTCTGAAGCTTAACCAACTGAGCCAGCTAGATGCCCCAGATTTTCCCCTTTTAAATGTAAGGTTTTACATTTCTTTACACAAACATCTATAAATTTACCTAAATGGTTCCATATCACACATATCGAGTTTATTTTCTTTATGTGGCCTTTAGTTTTTGCTTTTTATGCATGAATTCCCGTCTCTAGGACCCTAGAAATTCACATTACAACCTGGACTACACTGTTCCATAGTTTTCTCTATTCTTAAATAACTATAAAAAAATTTTTTTTAAAAAAGGGGGTGCCTGAGTGGTTTAGTCAGTTGAGTGTCCAACTTCAGCTCAGGTCATGATCTTGAGGTTCGCAGGTTCGAGCCCCGTGTTGGGTTCTGTGCTGACAGCTCAGAGCCTGGAGCCTGCTTCGGATTCTGTGTGTCCCTCTCTCTCTGTTCCTCCTCTGCTCTCGTTCTGTCTCTCTCTCACTCTCTCAAAAATAAATAGATTAAAAAATTAAAAAAAAAAAACAAAAAACTATACATCAGAGCACCTGGGTGGCTCAGTCAGTTAAGTGCCCAGCTCTTAATTTTGGCTCCAGTCATGATCTCTTGGTTTGTAACTTCGAGCCCTTGCAATGGGCTCTGCACTGACAGTTCAGAACCTGCTTGGGACTCTCTCTCTCCCTCTCTCTCTGCCTCTTCTGGGCTCACACTCTTGCTCTCTCTCTCTCTCTCAAAATTATTAAACGACTATCATTAGTACATATATGTTACATACATGTATGTACATCTTCAGTAAAATGGGATCATATATCCACCTTTCAGCACTTACTTTACTAACTCAATAATTCGTGCATATACCTTTAACACAACTGGCATTCCTCTGACTCATTCATTTCAATGGCAGAAAATCTTCCTTACTTCATTAATTCAACCATTCCTCTCTAGATGATCTTTACTTTGTTTCTTCCTCCCTCCCTCGACAAACAAAGCCACGTTAAATATCCTTGAACATCTCTAAATATCCTTGAACATCTCTTCTTACTTGTGCTTTCACTTCCATGGGCTAGATTTGCAGGAGTAGGACAGTTCAGTCAAGAGGCTCATGTATTTTAATTTTAGTTAACAGCTGCTCCCAGACCGCTTTCCAAGAAAACTTTCTACCAGCAGTGTTTGGGCCTCCTATCCCTCATGTCCCCACCAGAGCAAGCATTATGACTCTTTTTATATTCTGCACGTTCAGAAAGATATAAACTGACATGGGTTTTGGTTTTTATAACACTAACTGCAAGCATGCTTTCATGTATTTTTTGGCCATTTGAGTTTTTTCATCTGTCAAGTGCCCATTTTTTAATTTGGCTTCTTAAGCTCATCTAGATGACTTGTGAGATTTCTTTGCATATTTTTTTGCATAATATTTTCCAAGTCTATTCTTCATCTATTGACTTTATTTATGATATGTTTTGCCATTCCAGTGCCTTTTTTTAATAATTAAAGAATCAAATCTGCCAGATTCTTCTTTTATGCATTCTGTGCTCCTAGGCCCCCTTAGATGGGTCGTTATTTTTCTTCCCAGGATCACTGACAGGGACAAGGTACCTCACTCAATTCTCCCTCCAGGGCCTCACTTGTTTCCTCAGGACCAAGTTCTTCCCAATACCCACTACATTCTGAGCTCACTCCAGTTCTCTCTGCTGGGACTCACAAAGCCCTAGGCCACATTGCATCTGGCCACTCCCAGAGGCCAGCAGCCACCCCACTACAATTGATTGTGTGGGAGGAAGAAGCCAAATTCAGCCTGCCATCTTTACAGAATCCCTTTTTTTTTTAAGAAAAAGGTAGATGCAAAGTCTATATGAGGTGTGTGTATAATGATTATATGTTCATTAAAAAATCTTGTTATTTTTAAATGTCTTCCAGCAGAATGGGAATGTGCATATGGAATGATTTCTGTTTTTCTTACTGTTCCGTTGTTACCTAAGGCCATCAAGCCACACTGAACAGAAGCAAAATGTAAACCCACCAGGTTTGTTCAAATCTACCTCATTGGCCCCAACCCAGCTTTGTATTATGCAGCTTTGGGTACGACTCTGGCCAACGGAGGTCCTGTGTGTTAGTTTGCTATTGCTGCCTAAGAAATCACCACAGCTGGGCAGCCTACACAGCACAGGTATCATCTCATGGGCCGCAAGTCCAGGGGACTCTCTGCTCAGGCCTAACAAGGCAAAGTCACAACATTGGACAACATTGGCTGACTTGGGCTCACATCTGCAGGAACTGGAGAAGATTCTGCCACCTTGCTCATGCAGGCTACTGTTCCTTGTGGCTGTAAGACTAGGACCCTGTTTCCTTGGTGGTGTTGGCCAGGAGTCCCTTTTGGCCCCTAGAGGCCTCTCACATTCACTTGCTTGCAGCCTCTGCTTCTTCAAACCAGCAACAGCACTTTGAGGCCTTCTCACACCTCAGGCCTCTCTCACTTCCATTCCACCACCACCCAGAGAAAGTTCTCTGCTCTTAAGGGCTCATGGGATTAAAGTAGGGCACAGGGAACTGTGCCATGCAGTACAACACAGCCACCGGAGTGATAAATCGTCACATTCACAAGTTCAGTGGATCAGGGGTGTGGACTCTTGAGACCATTCCTGGAAATTATGCCTACCACACCAGGACCCACGAGAAAACAGCCAAAGAAAATAGCCAGGCTCTGGCAGGCCAGTCCTTCACTGCCCCAGGCCAGTATCTCTTGAAGGTGTCTCCTGGAGTTTGCTCTCCCTGCTCCAGGCTGGCCCTGCAGTGCCCCCAACCTGACTCAGACCTTAGCAAGAGGCTCTCCTGTATGCCTGCCTGCCGGTACCCCCAGGTCTGGATACTAATCCTCCCCATTTTGTTTGCTTGTGAGACTATAGAATTGAGTTTGTGTGTCTCTGCCATAGACAGGGCTCTTTCCTCTGCTAACAGAGAAGTAGCACAACTGTAAATTCTTCATCTATAGTCTGGGAGGAATGTAGGAGAGAGGAAGAGAGTAAAGGAAGAAAGAATGGTGGGAGAAAGGGTGAAAGGAAAAGCAGAGAGAGGGCAGTATGGCAGTTGGGTAGGAACTCATTCTTATCCCATAAAATCTGTAACTAACTGGCTCGTCTTTCTGCTCACAGGCAAGGCGCAAGCACCCTCTGACAGCCTCTCTCTCTCTCTCTCTCTCTCTCTCTCTCTCTCTCTCTCTTTTTTTAACACCAGCTGAAACCTCTCCTTAAGAGGCAGGACTCTGTTCTGTCCCCAGTAATTTATTTGGTTTTTCCTGGCCTCACTTAGGCATTATCTTTGGGCTTGATCGTGTCAGAACTGACGCCTCACCCTGTGTGCCTAGTCTCCCAGCTTCTGGGATGCTGCTTCTGTTCCCCCTTCTCACCACACTGGTACCTGTGAGGCCACCCCATCTCACTCCTAGATACCACCTAAGGCCAGAGCCCTGCCCGCCTACCCCACCCCCACCTGTCTTACCATAATCCCCCAACATCAGCAACATAAACAGATAACATCTACCATGTTTTCCAGTAAACTACTGTCCATTTACTATTCCTGCAGTTTCAATGCAGTAAGATCATGTGGCATATTCAAGGACATTTGTGCATATTTTACTGCTCCTAGAGGGGGGAGACATCTGATATTCTTTAAAGACGCATTCACCTCCATGGACACATCCATTCAACATGTATGTATTAAGTGCCTGTGACATTCCTACCCAGGCAGACCTCCTGTAAATAGCAGTCATCACCAGATCCAATCCAAAAACACTTTGCACATAAGCATCCCACCCACTGGATTAGCCCATCTTGCCTACCTCTGCTCTGTTGAGGTTGTTTTCCTCATCTCAAGCCAGGAATGCAAATTCCATGACTGACAAACCTTGCCCAGAATCCATACACAAGGTGGTGAGTAAGCACTATATTGGCCCCGTTCTTAATTCTCATTGTGTCCCTTCACTACCAAAAATCTTAATTCATTCTCAGAAATGTGCTTTCCACCCCTTGGTGGAAGAAATAATGACTTTGTCAATCACTCCGCTTTTGCCAGACTTACTGAATTGCCTAAAATGTCAAGATAATGTCTCTCCAGCCTGTTTTCACTATGGTACCAGCTTCTTCTCATTAAATTATGTTCAGATGCATTGATTTCCTTCAACAGGGAGTAATGGAACCCTGCCAGAAATTAACACTAATCTTCTAATTCAGTAAGAATAAAATATGTGACTGATTAAATCTTAATTAACAGTTCACAAAAGGCTGCTTAATGTCAGGTGGCATATGCATCTTAATTATCCAACAGTGCTGTTGCTGTTTGCAGGAGGAGGTAGGGGTCTATGAGAATTCTGTAGTGTTGCTTGTGTGTGTGTTTTTCCTTTGTTCTACAATATCTTCCTCCTTGCTACCCCTCCACCTTTGTGGTTGTCAGTAGGTTAGGTTTATAAGTAAGAAATTTTTATTACTGGGCTCTCTTCCACAAACCATCCCCTTGATTCCATCTGGAGGAAAACGATACAGTCTATCAGTCAGGGCAGGCTGGATATGATGCAATAACAAACATCCCTCAAATCTTAATAGCCATAAAAATGCAGCTACTGCACACTACATGTTTATGGTGGGTCAGCTGGAGCCGCTGGTCCAGTCTATCCTCTCAGCAGAACTTGGACCTACTTGCTATGGCAGTGAAAATAGAATATGGCAAATCATACAATGTCTCTTGTATGTCTCCTTTCTGCTCATACTCCCCTGGCCGAAGAAAGTTTCTTGGCTCTGTTTATATTCAGTTGGGAGGACAAAAGTTCAATCCAACCATAGTCTTAAAAAAAGGGAAGATAAAGACAAAATCTTGAAGACAACCAGAGAAAAAGGACACATTACACATAGGGGAACAATGATAAGCATTATAAGAGACTTCTAATTAGAAGCCACACAATCCAGAAGAAAATGGAGTGACATTTTTAAAATGCTAAGGGAAAAAAAGAACTGTCAACTTAGAATTCTATATCCCATGAAAATATCTTTCAAAAATGAAGGTTTCCAGTCCAGCATGGAAGGAGCTTGGAAGTTATCACTCCTGTCCAGACAACAAAGTTCAAAAATGACCTGAAAATCAACAACTCTTCTCAGATCCATCAAAGAAAAAATGAAAGTCAAAAGAAGAGAGACTGTGTATGCATAAGCATCTGTAATGACTGACTGTAGGACAGAGGGTAAGAGCAGGGCCTCTGGAGTCAGGCTCCCTGTGTAAATGTGTGATTACAAACGACATCTTTGAGGTGCCTGGTTGGCTCAGTCTGTTAAGCATCTAACTTCGGCTCAGGTCATGATCTCTCCATTCCCCCCATGTGTGAGCCCCATGTCAGGCTCTGTGCTGACAGCTCAGAGCCTGGAGTCTGCTTCAGATTCTGTGTCTCCCTCTCTCTCTCTCTCTCTCTCTGCCCCTCCCCCACTTTCTCTCTCTCTCTCTCTCTCTCTCTCTCTCTCTCTCTCTCTCTCTCTCAAAAATAAACATTTTAAAAAAATGACATCCTTCAGAATGGCAGTGTCCCCAACTGTAAAATGGGAACAAGTGTTCAGGGGGTTGTTGTGAGGATTTAGTGAGATGATGAAAAAAAGCATCTGGCACAATGAAGGCCTCCCATCAGCTCTCATTAAAGTCAATAGATGTACAGGTGTTTCCCAGTAAGAGGTAAAATTCACCACTGCCCTGCTTACTACAATCAAGCTTCCTTTTTCTAAGATGTTCCAGAGAAATCCCCCTGTTTGCCACAGTCAGTGCATTCCAGCTCTCAGCTCTCCAGGATGGTGTCTAATGCCCCCCCACCCCTCTGCCGTGTGCACACACACACACACACACACACACACACACACACTTGGAGCACTTGGCATTTCACTTTCTGAATGCCCAGAAGGTGCATCTGTGATGCCCTTTGCCCTCATAACCAACAAATGGCCATGTCTCAGCCTTAATGGAAGATGTGGGGCATTCTCATGCTACTGTCACTATTTTTGCCACATCCACACCACATTTACAATTACTTCATATTTTTATTTAAATAGAATCACTTGTTTTTTCACATAAAATATATTTACTTTTAGAGGAAACTTTCATCACTACTGTAAATAGAAAACCAATACCATTTCAATTAAAAATAAAAGCAATGAAAGCAGGGATATTGAACTCTGGCTAGGTGCTGTTGCCTGCCAAGACTCTGAGCAAAAGCCTCATCTTTTACATGTTTACTGTTAAAGATATACCACCCTACTTAGGAGATCCAGATCTAGAGTTGCAGTCCAAGATTGGAATCCCAGCTCTGTAGCTCAGTCACTGTATGACTAGACATTATCTCAAACGTCTGACCTTCCACTCGCTCGTTTTGCGAAATGGGCATGATGAATGGGACCAACCTTACACGGTTGTTATAAACATTGAGACATACAACCTGGCATATGGTAAACATACAACAAATAAAAGTTACGAAACAGAATAAAAGTCTCCACCAAGGATAAAGAACAGACATGAATTATTACCCCAGAACCCATACTCCTTGAATGAAAAAATCTTAGGCCATGCCAGCTCTATAATCCCATCGAGCAGAATGCCACCCAGGCTTTTAATTGCAAAAGGCCACTGTAAGCTCTTTCTGCCATGTTGGGTTCCTCCAGGTACCAACTTCATCCTCAAGATCTTACTACTTAGTAATTCTCTGCTTGGACTGATGGTGAATAAGTGGCCAGGAGTCATTTCAAATTTCAGGGTCTGGAGACATGATAAAATCAACTCAAATGTAAATATTGGGAGAAGACATGGGAATCCATCTATCTCCTTCATCTAAGCTCTCTGGAAGTTAAACAGCAACCCATGAAGCAATGATGGGAGACACCATGCCTAAAGCAGCCCCAACAATGGACCAACTCACTTCTGGACGCTACCTATAGGCAGACAGCATTTTCATCATTCTGTTGGTTAGAGATACTAAACCTCCTCCCATCAAGGACAAGTCATTGGCATTGACACTTATGCTTTAGGCAAGCCCATGAAGAGGAACATATTGATCCACAATGTCAAATACAAAGCCACTAATTCCTTAGTCACTGGGTGGCAACTGGAAGAAATTCCTGTGCTTTGAAATAGAGACCCCTTTATGGCAATGCTGTCTCTTCCTTACCCCCAGGAAGGAGACCTGACAACCTGCCTTCACCAGCCTGTGGTCAACCGAGGGATCACCCTAGCTTTTTTGTTGGCACTTGAAGTTCTCTCCATCTCGTCACCAGGTGTTGCACATCTCCACACACGCAAGAGGCCACCACTCTGGGGAGGCATGCCCTGCATTCCGAGCAGGCACAGTCCAAGCCAAGGATTCAGGTTGAAGGCATGAGCTCTTTGGGACATGAGGTAGGAAGGGGGTTTGAGGAAGCTTGTGTTTGCCTTTCCCACACCTCTCTGCCTATGCTTCCTGCTCACCATCGCTCTCCTTTCCTTGGCCCTTCCTAGTCTCCTTTGGGACTCGTCATATTCGGCAACTACTATCCTGATGATTGTCTCACCCACCATGGAGATTACTCTATGAGGGAGATTTGCTTTTCTTGTTGACCGCTTACTTCCCAGAACCTTGAATGGTGTCTGGCACATAGCAAGTGCTCAGTAAACAAGAGCTGAATGAGTGAATGAATGAATTCCCTAGACCAGGCCCATCCAGGAGAACTCTGTACAGTGACAGAGATGTTCTATATCTATGTGGTCCAACATGGTGGCCGTTTGTCACATGGTCTGTATGGTGGTAAATGAGCATTTGAGATGTGCTACTTCAACTGAGAAGCTGTATTTTTTTATTTTATTTTGTTTTGTTTTGTTTTATTTTATTAAAATTTAAAAAGCCACATGGATAGAGTGGACACCATATTGGATGCCACAGGTCCCGATCCAAGCAAAGAAGATGGAGTCCCTTCAATAGCCAGGAAAGAGGAAAGAACAAAGCCCTTTCTGGGAAAGGGAAAAAAGAATAAGAAACATGGTGCTCTCTGGAGAATGCTGTGGATTCCTTGTTAATATTATAAGAAGCTCTAACAGTTGGGGCTGTTGGTAGAAAATGCCAGGTTTTTTTCTAAGAGGCACCCCACTTTTCTGGAGCATGAAGCAATTTGGCAGCTACACTGAGGACTCCTGAGGCTCAGGGACCAGAAATGAAGAAACTGTAAGCGTCGTGATGGGAAACATCAATAACACTGCCTTTCTTCTACACACCCCCTAGGGCAGCCTCACTTCAAAACACACCCGAGTGGCTTTGTCCAGAGCTGTCCCCAGGAAGAGGCACTGCCAGCCCCAATCCACCTTCCTCTGTAGCAAGTGAGTGAGCTGTGTTGTTTCAACTGGATAGCTCTTAAAGCCTCGTCCTGGGCAGGTCACATCCCTCCCTGAGGCGCAAGAGGATTTGCTCCCAGCAGGGCTACACCGGAACCTGGATCTTGAATCTGAAGAATGTGAGGCTCTCGAGGCAAAAAGGCTGGGTGGGTACACATTTAAGGGCCAGACCTGGGGCAGGCTGCGTAGCTTCCTTGGCCTTTGATCTCCCCTTTGTCACGTGGGGATGTTAACTCCCACCCTGCAGAGGACTATTAGGAACAAAGAACCAGCAAATCCATACAAAGCCCTTAGCAAAGGCAGGCACACAGTAAGAACTTGATGTTAGTTATTACATCTGAGCACCTCACTGCCCTACTCAGAACTGTTCCTGAGGCATCATCTTGTCCACCCGCTGTAATTTCCACGTGTGTGCTCTGTGGAACAGCGATCCCTGAGCAGTAATGTTTGAGGTTCTTACAACTACAGCAGCCATAGTCCCTGAAAACCCAGAAATTACCCTAAAACAGGCACAAGCCCATGATCACATCAGAGTCACAATAACAATTAAGGACAATAATAATTACCACTAATGTTTGTTGAGCATTTACTACTGTGGGCTGGTCATGTGCTGAGAGTTTTACATGCATTGTTTCATATGTTCTCTATAATATATAACTCTGAACTGGTATTTCAGATTTATAGATCAGGACGCCAAAGATTAGGGATACTTGGGTAACCACTTCCCCATGTTCTCACAGCAACTCAGGGGCCTGCCCAGGATTCAGACCCAGGTCTGTGTAGGTCCAGAGGCCAGGCCTTTGACCTCTGGGTTGTGTCCAGCTGCCAGTCTGTGTCATCTCAATGACGCAGAGACTACCTCACATATAGGGACAGAAAGAATTTGTGTACAGAGGTGGCAAATACATGTGTTGATATTAACTAGAAATAAGTAATACATAGTTAACAACCTCAATGGAATATTTCAGGTGTAGCAAGGGAAAAGCATGAGTCACTGAAGATGGGTATGTATTAAATTTCCATTACTGTTGTAACAAATTACGATAAACTTAGTGTCTTTAAACAACACAAGCTCACTATCTTACAGCACGATAGGTCAGAAGGCTGACAAGAGTCTCAACCCAGCTAAAATCAAGGTATAGGCAGGGATGCCTTCTGGAGGCTCTAGGGGAGAATCCGTTCCCTCACTTTTTCCAGCTTCTTCCAGCCACCTACATTCCTTGGTTCACGACCCCTTCTACCACCTGAAGCCAGAAGTGAAGCATTCTTCCAAACAATCTCTGACACTTAGAGACTTCTGCCTTTCTCTTATAAAGATTCTGTGACTTTGCTGGTCCCACCCAGACGATCCAGTATAATCTCCATCTCGAGATCTTTAACTTAAATACATCTGGGGGCGACTGGGTTGGTCAGTCAGTTAAGTGTCCGACTTCGACTCAGGTCATGATCTCACGGTTCGTGGATTTGAGCCCTGTGTCAGGCTCTGTGCTGACAGCTCAGATCCTGGAGCCTGCTTCAGATTCTGTGTCTCCCTCTCTCTCTTTCCCTCCCCTGCTCACACTCTGTGTCTCTCTCTCAAAAATAATAAACATTAAAAAAATATATATCTGCAAATTCCCTTTTGCCATGTAAGACAACATATTCACTTTCCAGGGATTACAATGTTGGCATCTCTGGGTGCCATTTTTCTTCCTACTACATTCATCCCACTGGCCCCAAAAGATTCACATCCACCCCACATATAATATATACCCTCCAAAGTCTGCACCCATCACTGGGGAAAATAATGACCACTCACATTTAATGAATACTTGCTATGTGGGAAGCACTTTACTATGTTAACCCACTTAATCTTCATACTAACCCAGTTCAGAGATGAGAAAATCAAAGCTCCAAGATGTCAAGTAATTGATCCAAATTTATGGCTGAGTCAGGTTTTGAAACCAGGTATAACTGACTCACTCTGAACTAGGTTCAAGCACTTGGGCAGTATTTACAGTTAAGTTTTGAAGAGTGAAGAGAATTTAAAAATCAGAAGGAGAGGAGAGAGCAATCAAGACAGGGGGAAGGGCTGGAGCAAAGGGTCCGAGGCAGGAAAGCATACTCCACGTCTGGAAGTCCATAAATAGGCTTGGTGTGACAGGAACATGGAGTTTGCGAAGGGAAGGAGTGGGGACAACACTTGAACATGGAAGTTGAGGTCGTATTAGAGACCTTCAGTGACGAGCCACAGGACTGATCTTTCTCTTGCAGGAACATGCAAGAATTGAATTTCGGACTGTGTAGTCATTTTTTACACCTCTGTGTTTCACATCTCCTTGTTGAGGAATCTGCCCCTGGAGACATGCACACATTGTTCTATCTCCTCTGACTAGAACATGAACTTCACCAGGGCACAGATGTCTATATCCTGCTATATCCCCAGCACTTAGAACATAAAACGTGCTTAATACATATTTGGCAGATGAGTAGAAAGAGAAAAACATTTGTTCTTTTATTTTAAACTTATAAAGAAGTCTCTTAACACTACATCGCAATCATTTTTGGAAGTCGCAACTTTTGATTTGCAAGAGGGCATCTTGGTGAGACAGGAGAAGCCTCGTGAGACTTAAGAGTCCATAAAAACAAATTGGAAAAAGTCACTTAGGTGGAAAGGGAGTGGAGAAGGGGATGAGATGCCACCTAGAGGGAGGGCAGTGGGGTCTATGAGGAGATGGGACCTGGCAGGAGGGCATATGGAGAGGAGTCTGCAAGGAGAGGCAGCCAAACTCTGCCCACCAACCCCAGTGCATAGGGAGGCCAGGTCAATGCATCTTGTCCACCCACAGCCATTTAAATAGACTTGTCACATATCCCCTGTGCTGATGATGATGCCAGCTGTTGCATGTGCTATCTGTTGAGGGCATTCGTCCTGCTTCCTTCTTCTTGCTGCCTGTGGACTGTCCAGCAAAAATTATGTTCACCCCATCTTGACACTTCACACAGCCCCATCCGAAGGTCTAACAGTGTGGGACATTCATAAGTTTCACGTACCGCCCAAAGTCAGAAGGAGAGTCCCTGATGCCAGGGGAGTGGTCCATGAGGAAGAGAAATTCCTTGGAAACCAGACTAGGAAAGGACGGGAGCCAAATGCACCCCCATCATAGACTGCAGGCTAGAGCTCAAGGCCTGTGAATATTTTCAGTTCTCTCCACACCTCAGTAGTCTCCCATTCCACCCACAGACCACCTTGATTTTAGAACATGCATTCAAAATACCATGAGCGGCGGAAAATACACCACCCCTCCATTCAAATGAAAGCTATAGAGGTGAATCAAGTTGAGAAATGGGACTGTGTGCCGAATCAAAGATAATTCTAAATAAGCAACCAGCTTAAACACATTAGCCCGTGGAGCCCATCAGGGGCCACACAGGGAGGCAGAAAAGGGCTCACAGTCCTGCTGTATTTCAGTATGATCATTGTTCTGCAGAATCCTGTCACAGTTTTTCAACCCAAATGGTGTTCTGGGCAGCAATCTTCCCAAAATGCAAATCTGACCTCATCATCCTGCTGCTTAAATGCCTCCTACAGGTCTAGACACAAAGCCCCAAGGTCTCGGTACAACACCCAGGACTCCATGTATGCTAGCCCACCTTCCATCCACTGTCCCCATGTGATGGTTAATTTTATGCATCCACTTGACTGGGCTAAGGGATGCCAGATAGCTGGTAAAACATTACTTCTGGGGGTGTCTGTGAGAATCTTTCTGGAAGAGATTAACACCTGAATCTGTAGGCTGAATAAGTAAAATCACCCTTTACCATAGCGTGTGAGCATAATTCAATCTGCTGAAGGTCCAAAAAGGCAGAGGAAGAGCAAATATGCTCTCTTGCTTCATCTGGGACATCCATCTCCTCCTGCCTTGAGTTCTCAGGCCTGTGGGTTTGGGCTAGAACCACAACACCAGCTTCCCGGGTCCTCTAGCTTATAGACTGCTGGTCATAGACCTCTCAGTCGTCATCACTGTACAAGCCAGTCCCTCATAATAAACCTCTCTCTGTATATCTATGTGTTTCCTATTGGTTCTGTTCCTCTGGAGGATGCTAATACACCCCCGTGATCCTTACTCCACCCACCAGGCCTTCTTCACCTCCCAACGTCCCCATTTTCCCTCCCACTGCAGGGCCCCTGCTCTTACTTTCTCACTCTCTAGAACACATCCCTATTGTCCCTCCCTGCTAAACAATGGCTTACTCTTCTTTTAGACATCAGCTCCAATGTCACATCCTCAAGGAAATCATGTGACCTCCTTACAAGACTAATCCCCACATCACAGGCACTGACATCACCATATCCTCAGCCCTCACCACACTTGTCATGCTGGGGAATACCCATTGACCTGTCTACTTGATTGACACCTGCCTCTCCCATCTCTGAACGGCCTGTTTCTGCCTTATTCATGATGGAATTCACTATGGCATCCCCAGTCCCTAGCATAGGACCCATCATGTATTATGTTCACAATAAATATTTACTGGATGAATAGGGAAGGAAGGAAGGAATGGATTTCAAGTACAAGTTGTAAGTTAGAATGCTTTTAGTTTGCAAAGAGAAGAATTCCCAAATGAAAATGGCTTCAACAACAGGGACTTCTTATCTCCTATAAGAGGTTTGCAGGGAGAGTCAAGTCCAAGCATGCTGTTTCCACATCTGTAACACTGGAGTAATAACAGTCCCAAGCACATAGGAAGCTCTACAAAGGTAGTCCTGATGATGGTAAGTCTGAATGCTCCTCAGACCCAGAATGTACTCTTCGCCATTCTGAAGACCAAGCAGAAAAGCTTTCTTTCCCTAGCTTTTAAGGCCTTGATGGTCACTCCTTCCACTGCCCCAACTCTTTTAGAGTATATCAAGCACCAATAACAACTGTGTTGCTCCTCATTTTTTGGGGTATAACCAGATCTTGATTCTGTTGGTTCCAGAGGGCTCTATCACGTGGTAGCCATGCATGAGCCCCTCCACTCCCTGCTCCCAGGTACCCAGGGCAGCTGTTAAACACCCAATAGGGTTTCAGAGATTTCAGATCAACTCAGGGCTAAGGTTACCTCTCTGGGAACCATCAGTTGATGGAAAAGAGCTAACGGGTGGGAAACCAGCTCCACAGACAGAGCTCACCTATCCTCAACCCAGTTACACCCAAGTTCAGTTTACATGCAGATGGCTTCCGGAGACCTAGCAAAGGGAAGTCCATGGAGGTTGCTGGGGGAGCCTCTCAGTTAAAGGGAAAGAAACATCAAAGTAATAGCGCTAGGATATGAAGGGAGGCATAAAACTGCCTCTGCCCCTCCGTAACCTTCAGGGGACTCACCGTTTGAAGGGACTCTTTCCAACATCCTGCTAATTCAGTAAAGTTCTGTGCTCCCCAAGGACTCTAAGTTCAGTGGTAGATGGAGTAGCTCTTGGAATAAAAGCTTTGGTGACTAAAGTAGCAACACAGTTACTCTTTTCCATTTTACTTCTTGGCACAGTACATTACATTGACCCAGTGTTCTTCAAATAGCAAGTTGGGACCCAGGAATGGGGCATGAAATCATCTGAGTGAGCAGCAGCCAGTAGTGGGAGTTTTTTTTCCCTTTCTTTCTTTTTAAATAAAGTGAATTAGAATAGAAAACATCAGAGCACATTTCATGCATTGCATTATAGGTAGTAAGGGAAACATGAAACTTTTCCATCAATGCATTTGTGTGTGTGGGGGGGGGCTGGGACACACACCAAATTAATTTCTTACTGTGGAATGAGTTCGAAAAGTGTGAGGGGCACCTGAGTGGCTCAGTCAGTTAAGGTCAGGTCATGATCTTACAGTTTACGAGTTCAAGACCCACGTCGGGCTCTGTGCTGACAGTTCAGAGCCTGGAGCCTGCTTCGGATTCGGTGTCTCCCTCTCTCTCTGCCCCTCCCTCTCTTGCACTCTGTCTGTCTCTCTTTAAAAAAATAAATAAATAAACATTAAAATTTTTTTTTCAAAAAGTTTGAGAGATGCTTCTCTGGTATTTTTATTTGTTGATTTTGTTTGTCAGTTTGCTTACTGTCTCTGGTTTACCACTACATAGCTCAGTGCTTGAATGTAGTTGGCACTTAATATATGTATATTGGATGGATGGTTAGAGGGAGGGAGAGGAAGAGAAACAGAGAGAAGAGGAAATAGACAGAGCCATATATTTCTCATGACGCTCAAAAGCTGAAATTTAGGCTCTTAAAAAGGCCTTTTAAACCCACATACAGTTTTGTGGCAGGCGCAGCTCTTACAGTAGGAACAGGAAGTAAAATAAGAGATACAACCATTGGAAGCAGGAAGGCAAAATCGTTACTAGTAGATCGTGCAACTATACATTTGAAATACCCAAGGGAAGCAACTGGAAAATTCTTAGCATTTGCAAGAGAGCAAGTATTTAGAAAAGTGTGTGAAGAGTAAAATGAAGATATAAGCATCAATTGTCCCTGGATATACTGACAAATACCAGATGGTATATACAACGGGGGACGAGAGTGAGGCAAGGTTGCTGAGTGGGTATCTTCCATTTGCCTCCCCTGCTTCCTCCCTGCTCTTCTCCATGCATCCACAAGGCTGGTCTGTGTGGACTACATCGGTGGGCCCCCTGGATCTCTAGATTCCCATTGAATTTACCCAGTGGAGAACACCAGTAGGGAGAGAGGAGAACTTGGGGCATTTATACCCCAACTTCCTTCCCTCCCATTCTCCTCTGGTAGGCTGGGTATCTCAACCAAAGGTTCCCGTTCCTATCAAAAAGTCTCTCTCCACAGAATCAGTCCCTTTCAGGATCTGGTTTTTGCTCTCTCTACTTGCCTCTTCAACCTAGGGGTGCTAACCGGCCCCCTGTTAATAGCCCAGGAAAACTCTCCAATATGTTATGGTTTTTCCCACAGTCTCCCTCTCTCATACCTTGATACGTCCAGTGACAAACTCCCTTTGAATTTCCCAATTTGAGTGTGTCTTTTGTTTCCAGCTAGAACACCAACCTATATTGGGTGTGAGGATTCCATTCCCAATAGCCATAAAGATTAAGAGAGAGGGAGGAAGAGAGAGAAGCAAAATACTAACAAAAAAATAGATGGGACCCACACAAGCTTGGTTGGATCAGAAGACTAAATATGTAAAAAATGTCAATTCTTCCCAAATTAATTTATAACTTTAACACAGTCCAATCAAAATTCCAATCATTTTTAGGAGAGGAGTGACAAAATTATTTTGACATGTTCCGGATTTAAAAAAAGCCAGGAATGCTTAAGAGACACATTGCAAATCAGGACTAATAGCAAGAACAGATTTCTTATCATAAGGCTGCAGCCATTCAAGCAGGTAAGAGGCACAAGACTTGATAAACAAAGTTACAGTGTTACACCCATGAACCACACCAAAGCATAAAGAGAAACACTGACCATATGCTAAGGGAGGCATCATAAGCCAATGGGATAAGGAAAACTACTCATAAACTCAGCTTCTAGACAATTATTTGTGGTAATATAATCAACTTAGATCCTCATAAAGACATCAAAATGAATTCCAAATGTATTTCGGATTTAAAATGTAAAAACTGACCATAAAATCCTGAAGAAAATCTAGATTAACTTTTAGCTGATGTTAAAATGGGAAGGCTTTTCTAAGCACAAAATCAATGGGGGGGGGGGGGGGGGGGAATCATCAATTGAGGAAACGAGTGAGAAAAATGATTACCTAAAAATAAAAAGCGTCTCTATTTCAAAGTTATCATAAACAAAATAGGAAAGCAAATGACAATCATGGAAAATATCCACAACTAGGACAGATTAAGAGTATCTTCCTCAATATATAAAGAACTCTTGCAGATCAACAAGAACATAATAGAAAAATGAACTCTGGACATGAATGGAAGGTTCACAGAAAAAAATGTAAATAGCCAATAAACACATGAAAGTGTGTTTTAATATCACTTTTCCCATATCAATTTTTTTTGAGGGGGTGTAGAGGGAGTGGGGGGCGGGGGAGAGAGGGAATCCCAAGCAGGCTACATGCTCAGCATGGAGCACAATGCGGGGCTTGATCTCACAACTGTGAGATCACGACCTGAGCCAAAATCAAGAGTCAGACGCTTAACTAACTGAGCCACCCAGGCCATCAAATTGGTAACATTTTTAAAAAGACTTATTGGGGGTAAGGGACTCAGGGAGGCAGAGAATGAAATCTTTTACAACCTTTCTCAAAAGCAATTTAACAAAATATACCAAGAATCCTTCAAAAGTTTGTACAGCATTATCTGCAAAAGAAAAAAGTCAATCACAGATGCCCAACTTGAAGGGAAAATTATAAATAAATTATGATCCAACCACAATGTGGAATATTATGCAAGCATCACATTTTATATTTCTGGAGACTTTTTAATGAGAAAGGGATATGTTCAAGAGCCAATATTTTTTAATCAGGGAAAAGAACTGTGTATAGCATGATTTCAATTTAGTTTAGAAAAAAAATTATACCAGCATAAATAAAATTAGAAAAAATAAATATATGTGCTTTCTAGAAATACATATAGATGCAAAAAAAAAAAAAAAAAAAAGGAAAGCAAACAGTGGAAGGGTGACCACTGGTCCCAGGTAATGGGTACCTCCGGGGCTCCAGAGGACAGGAGGGGGTGACGGCTACCATACACATACATAGAGTTTCTTATTAAGGACATAGCTTTTGCTTGGGGTGGTCAGTTCATGGGCTCTTAGTACATTACCAAAGATCAAATAAATATTAAGATAAACCATATGAAATCACCAATAATCAACTGATTTTAATTTTCTAAAATGGAGATTTTTAATAGTTCACTTTAATGAATAGGCAGATGACAGACAGACAGAACTGGCCATGACTACACGAATGCTGAGATTATGTCATGAATAAGGACTGTGATTAATCCAGTTTTAAAAGAGAAAGATTCAGGAGGCAATTTGCTAAAATGTTACTGGTGTTCATCCCCCGGTGGGATGATTAAGAGCAATTATTCTTTTTTCCTTTATTTTCTATGAGGAAAATGGAATATTTTGCAGACATCAAATCCTTGCCTTTCTATCCTACTCTTAAGATATAGTCTTGGCTCAAGAAGACATAAATCAAGGCCCAAGCCCGTGACCCACCTTATGGCTCAGGTCTAAATCCTGGAGTTGTAAAACAACTATTAATAATAAAATAATAGGGGCACCTGGGTGGCTCAGTCGGTTAAGTGTCCGACTTGGGCTCAGGTCATGATCTCACGGTCTGTGAGTTCGAGCCCTGCGTCGGGCTCTGTGCTGACAGCTCAGAGCCTGGAGCCTGCTTCAGATTCTGTGTCTCCCTCTCTCTCTGACTCTCTCCCATTCATGCTCTGTCTCTCTCTGTCTCAAAAATAAATAAAACATTAAAAAAATAACAATAATAAAATAACAGTGGTGATAATAGCTCATGATTACTGGATACCACATCCCCCATCTACCTTATCAGTTCCTCTCCACCACCTGTGAGGGAGGGACTATATTTGTCCCCATTTTACAGATGAAGAAACTGGGGCTCCCACTAGTTAGAATCTGTCCAAGATCACAGAGGGAGAAAATGGCATTGCTGGGAGTTGAACCCCTTAGTCCAGAAACCTCTCTTCCCTGGCACACACATCTGCTAGTCCCTGAGAATAAATAAAAGACAAAAGCAATTTATTCTTCTCAAACACCAAGGTAAGAAGAGGCTTTGAGGAAGGGGCTTCACCCCCACCCCTCAAATGGCAGGTGTCATTGAGGACCCAGAATGTGGGCTGAGAATGAGACAGCCTGGGAGCAGAGAGCAGGGTGCAGTGTTAAATACCAATCATGGCAGCCTTTCTGGTTCAGAGCTGCCACTGCTGAAGTGAAGCGTATAATAGGGTCCCTGGACACTATGAGTCACGCCTGAAACATTTAACTTATATCGGACTCAAATTCAATTCCTCATAAATGAGCCAGCATTCTCAAGATGCTGCTGCTCTCCAGAATTGTACCCAGTATCTTCCCTCAAACCCCTGGCATCATCTCTCCAATCAGTAGACCCAGAGCCCTCAGCCTCCTCTCCCTGACCATCTCCCCTCACTTCCCTTCTGCTGCCCCTCCCAATTCTGAATGTGTCTCCTACTTTTGCGAAGCCGTTAATCTATGTCCTTGCCTTCCCAAAACACACAGGCCCACACAGGTATGCATGCAAACTCACACACAGGTGTGCACGCTCACCTATGTACTTCTACAAATGTGCACATACACTCGCCCAAGCTACCACCCTTAAATGTCAGCAAAACAGAAAACCTTCATGATGCTTTGTCTGGATCTGTGTCTAATCTCCCTGTTACAAGCTCTCGCCACACTGTGTGGTTTTCCTTTGCAGCACTGACCACAATTTCAATTAAATGCTTCCCTGGGCAACAGTCTATTTAACATCTGTCTCTCCCACCAGTCCATGAGTTTCATGGGGGAAGGGACCGTCTATCTCCTTCAGCAAGCATACAGCACATAGACTGAGTATGTGGAAGTCACCAAATAATATTGGCAGGGAAGGAGTTGTTGCACCCATTTTAAAGATGGAGGCACTGATCCCACCATAAGGACTCTGCCTTCTGATCCCTAGGAGGTGATATACATTTAATTTGTTAACACTTAGTATGGACATTTTCAAATCCACACACAAACAGGAAACACTACCAGACTTTCATGTGGCCATCATCCAGCTTCAAATGCTACTCAGCATTTTCAGTAATTCTTGTTTTATCTGCCCATGTTTCCAACTCTGGTTGGTTGGTTGGTTTTCTTAGAGTATTTTGAAGCAAATCCCAAACTTGCTATCACTTACCCATAAATATTTCAATGTGTGTTCCTAACGAGTAAGAGCTTTTTAATATAGAACCATGATATCATTATCATCCCAACATAATTAACAAAGATTTCTTAATAAAACCAAATGCCCAGTCTATCTTCAATGAGTTCAGGTGTCAAAAATATCTTTTAGGGATGCCTGGGTGGCTCAGTCATTTTAGCATCTGACTTCAGCTCAGGTCACGATCTTGCAGTTCATGAGTTCTAAACCCGCATCCAGCTCTGTGCTGACAGCTCAGAGCCTGGAGCCTGCTTCAGATTCTGTATCTCCCTCTCTCTGCCCCTCCCCCCCCCTCTCAAAAATAAACATTAAAAATTTTAATAAAAAATAAATATATATATTTATATATAATATATATATAATATATTATATATATATGTATATATATCTTTTAATAGTTGTTTTGAGTGAATCTGTATCCTAAGAAGATGCACACATTACGTTTGGGGGATGTGTCGCTTAAGTCTCTTCTAATCCATGTCAGTTCTCCTGTTCGTCATGCCCTTCATCTGTTGAAGAAACTGGGTCATTTGTCCTCCTGTGTTTATTTTTCAGAAATGACTTTCCTATCTTGAATTTATGTCTTTAGCAGGGCCCTGTGATGGGGGGCTACTGACATGGCATTCTCCCTCTGACAGGACTCCTGGGCACTATTCTGCCCTCTGGACTCTACAGGTATCACAGACCTTATATCCGTGCCTGGTTTCAGGTCAGCTCAATGCAAAGAACACCAGACAGATGCCTGTTTGACCCTGTCCTAGCACAGTGTATCCCAAGAGTCAGAGTATAAGAACTATTCAGAGCTTGGGACCTACAGGGGCTGCAGCTCGAGAAGGAGGCAGATTGGAGTACCTGGGGTACAGAGGAGACCACGACACCAGAAGGGGGTAAAATGCCTCAAGACGAAGCCCTTGGGATTCCTCCCCCTTTCTCTGTCAGGGGTTATAGAATTTCCTCCAGGGGTGGGTTTACCTGACTAGGCATCTGCATTTTGACTTTGCTCTTACTTCTGCCTTTGGATGGGCACACTGTTTCAGGATGTCCCTGTTGATTCCCCCACACGCTCTTACCTAAAGCCCATTGCAGCTTTGGGAATAGACAGCCCAGAAAAGCCACACAACGTGGTTTTCAAAGACAAGAAGCTGCTACGGACTGGAAGAACTGGCAGGAAGGAACATGTGCAGAGGTGTTTGATAGGACTCTGGACAAGGTGGTTATCCAAATGGCCTTCCAGCTGAGGATCTCTATAAATCATAGTAGAAGTTTACCTCTTTAAGACAAGCAAGTTCAAGAAATCAACCTACTCTCTCCACTGGAGACTCCAGACTTCAAGGAGATAATAAAATGTTCCAACTAAATAGAAATCACATTTATCTTTGTTCTTCTGGGTGAAGCCCAGGGGCAGGGATCCTGAATCTAACACTGGGTGGAGTATATTTGCTCATTTGTTCATCTGTTCAGCCTCCTACCAACCATCCTGGTTGCCTATTATAGGTTTGGGTCTAGTGAACGTAAGGATGATGGTAATCGCAATGACATCTAACCTTCATGCGTGGTTTACCATTTGGGATTATTCTAGATGCTTTATTGCATTTATCCATCACCATGAGAATTGCCCACTTAGGCTAGATACTGATATGTCCATTGTAGTAGTTATTTATTGCTACAGAACAGATTATCATAAACTTAACACAACACACATTTCTTTCTCAAGTGGTTTCTGTCAGAAGTCTAGGCACAGCATAGCTGGGTCCTCTACTTCTGGGTCTGACCAACCTGCATTTCAGACGTCAATGGGGCTGTGTTCTCATTAGAGACCCAACTGATTAAAAACCTGCTGCCAAGTTCTTTCCAGTTTTTGGCAGGATATATTTCCTTGTGGCTTCAGGACTGAGGGTTTCAGCTTCTTGCCAGAGGCCATCCTCAGCTCCAGTAGGCTGCCTATAGGTCCTTGCCATGTCAACTTCTCCAACTTGGCCACTTGCTTGATAGCAGCTTGCTTCTTCTAGGTCAGCAATGGAGAAAGAGCAAACCTGCTAGGAAGATGGAGTTCTATAGAGCATAGTAATCCTGGGGGTAGCATCCTACCATCTTTGCCATGTTCTACTGGTTAGAAGCAAGTCCTGGGTCCTGCCCACATTCAATGGAAGCGCATCACACAAGCTCATGAACATCAGGAGGCAGGGATCATGAGGACCACCTGAAAGTCTGTCCACCACAAGCATTATACAAGTAATAATAATAATAAAAAGTCTCAAAGGGTAGAAGAAACTTCCTTTCTGTCACATAGCCAAATGGAGGACCTGAAATTTAAAGCCAAGTTTGAAGAACTCCAAGGCCCATGATCTCATCTATAAGTGCATTATTCAAAGAAGCATCACTGCCCTCAAGG
Organism: Felis catus; assembly: GCF_018350175.1. NCBI lineage: Eukaryota > Metazoa > Chordata > Mammalia > Carnivora > Felidae > Felis > Felis catus. The sequence goes on from NC_058383.1 coordinate 36,707,466, forward strand.
AGTCATGGTCTCCCTCACCTAGAATAGAGACAGCAACAAATCCTTCTGATCCAATTTGGCAAGAATCTAATAGACGAATATACAAAGAGCCTGGACTGGAAGGAAGGTTCGCGCTGCCTGGCGGCCCTTTGTGCCTGGCCTTAGGATGAGTTAGCTGGATGGAGAAGGGATGTGAGAGAATGCCAGGTGGGCGTGACAAGAGTGCAAAAACAAAGTGGCTGGCGTGAGATGCCAGCATGCTCCAACAGTTGCAGACAGTTTTGTGTGGCTAAAGTGAAATGAAGGCAGCTTAACGGGACACTGGGCAGACAGGGCGGGCTGAAACCCAGCATGGGATTTAGGGCTCTGAGCCACGGCTGCTGGTGAAGGGGCTGGGCCACAGGGCAGCGCCATCACACTATGAATAGCTCTGGCCAGACTCAAGATATCCAGTTAGGATGTTACGGCATCCATCCACACGAGAGATGGAGTAGGGATGTGGTGACGAGAAGGCACATTTGAGATATGTTTTGGGAGGAAAGTCCCGAAGTGAGAGTTTTAATAGAAATTGAAACCCAAGTCCCATAACAGTGTTGGGGGTCTAGCAGCAGGGTACAGTGATTTCTGGAGTGACAGAGAGCTAAGGAAGGGCAGTGAAGGAAGTGATACGGGCTCTCTGGAAATTGTTTAAAAGACAACGTTAAACACTTGTCCTAATGGAAAAAGCCAGACACAAAAAAGACAAACACTGTGTGATGCTGCTGATATGAGGTCTCTAGAATAAGTAATTCACAGAAACAGAAAGTGAGCACTGGTTACCAAGTTCTGGGGTGAGGGAGGAAGAGCTAGTGTTAAATGGGTGTGCACTTTCTGTTGGTAGTTGAGAAAGTTCTGGAAATGGATAGTGGGAACAGCTGCACAACATTGTGAATGAACTTAATGCCACTTAACTGTATGCTTACAAGTGGTTAAAATGGTAAGTTTTATGTTACATATATTTTGCATCACAACTATTAAAAAAAAAAGGAAAAAAAACCTCCTTTCTTTGGGAGATGTGACAAGGAAGCACTGGAAGCAATAAATAACACAGCTGAGCGTAGTCCAACACCTCTGCTCCACTCCAAGAGAGTCCACATTCACAGGACGAAAACTCCCAGGTGCCAGCCTCACCTTTTGCTAAAGAGCCATTTAGCAAAAGTAACACCCTATGGAAGTCCCTGGTCATCAACTCCGTACCCACTCTCTTCAAACTCGATCAAAATCAGAATCGGGACACATTTGCTTAAGAGGCAGGAACAAAAGCAGACAAAGGGACGGTCACCTCCTTGCAGGCACTTCTAGCAGGGCTTCCTGGACCCCATCAGACACATCTAGGCAGCCAACTGTTGGCCCTGTTCTATGAGGGAGCCAGGCCCAGCCCCCAAGCATTCACCTGATTGACTCATTGACTCATCCAGTGAATAACTGTAGGGCTTCTAGGTGAACATGTGTCCAATGCTGGGAGCCAGTGACTCAGAACAGCCACAGCTGGGAGCTCACAGATGGGGAGTGGGGACACAGGAATGGAGCAAGAGGCTCTTTCCATCACTCTGGGAGCCATCTCCACGCTGAGGACCCAGATTCACGGCCCCACCCTGACCATTGTCCTGGACCCTGGGCCCACACTCCAGCTGACTTTCTGCCATCTCTCCTTGAAGATGTAACCTGCACCTCAGGGTTGGTGCCTCCCACTCGGCACCTCTAGGGCTCGATGAAATCTGAGAAATGAAAGAATGAGTCAGCCTGGCCCGTGTGTTGCAAAATGAGTAAAGTGCCAGGTTGAAAAGATTCTGGACAACTTGAGCTGTCGGGAAGAGGAGCATGTGTGGTCCCTGAGGAGCTCCTGCAGCTGATACAGGTTCCAGGACAATTCCCCAGCAAACCCAAAACACACAGAGGATGGGCTTTATTTGTTCACATGGATGCATCCATTTCTCTCCCAAAGATATAATAAATCAAAATGTGAGGGAGCTTAAAAAACATCCTGAGCCACCCTCAGTGCAGTAGACAGTCCCCCAAAATGCTGTTATGGGTTGAATTGTGTCCCCCCAAAAGAAGTCCAAGCTTTAACCTCCTATACCTTTGAATGTGAGCTCATTGGGAAATAGGGTCTTTATGATCAAGTTAAAATGGGGCCCTAATCTGACATGACTGTGTCCTTATGAAAATGAGAAATCTGGAAAAGGATCCAGACACATACAGGAGAAAAACAATGTGAAGATACAAGGAGATGACCATTTACAAGCTGAGGAAAACTGAGACCACCAGAAGCCAGGAGAGGAGCACAGAACAGATTCCTCCTCACAATCCTCAGAAGGAACCAGTCATGCTGTCACCTTGACTTTGGGCCTCCAGATCTGTGACAGAATAAATCTCTTTGGCTTAAATCCATACAGTTGATTGTATTTTGTTTTGGTAGCTCTGGGCAACTAATACAGATATCCATTTACTAACCCCCAGAATCTGTGAGTATGTTAGGTTACATGGCAAAGGGGAACTTAGGCTGCAAATGGAATTAAGGTTGCTAATTAGCTGACACTGGGATAAGAAAGTTATCCTGCATGGTCTTGGGTGGGCCCAAGGTCACAAGGGTCCTTATATGCGGAAGAGAAAGGCAGAAGAGTCAAAGAGAGATGTGGCAGAAAGAGGTGACTGGCCATTGCTGGCCTTGAAGATGGAGGTTGGGGTCACAAGTATAAATGCAGTGGCTTCTAAAAGCTGGAAAGGATAAGGGGCACCTGGATGGCTCAGTCGGTTGAGCGTCTGACTTCAGCTCAGGTCATGATCTCAGTTTGTGAGTTCGAGCCATGCATCAGGCTCAGCACTACCAGCTCAGAACCTGAAACCTGCTTCAGATTCTGTTTCTCTCTCTCTCTCTCTCTCTCTCTCTCTCTCTCTCTCTCTCTGTGCGTGTGTGTGTCTGTCTGTCTGTCTCTCAAAAAATAAATGAACATTAAAAAAATTTTTTAAATAAAAAAAATAAATAAAAGCTGGAAAGGATAAGAAAATGTATTCTCACCACTCTGGACTGAATATTTGTGTCCCTCCCAAATTCACATGTTGAAATCCTAACGCTCAGTGTGTATTATTTGGAGGTGGGGTCTTTGGGAGGTGATTAGGTCATGAGCATGGAGCCCTCAAGAATGCGATAGGTGCCCTTCCTTATAAAAGAGACCCAGAGAGGTCTCACTCCTTCTGCCACGTGAGGACACAGACATCTGTAAACCAGGATGTGGGCTCTCACCAGACACGGAATCTGCCAGTAACTTAATCTTGGACTTCCCAGGCTCCAGAACTGTAAGAAATAAATTTGTTGTTTATAAGCCACCCAGTCAATGATATTTTGTTCCAATAGCCTAAATGGACTAGGACGGAAATTGGTACTAAGAAGCCGGGGTGCTGCTGTACAAATACCTAAAAACGTAGAAGTCCTTGGGAACTGAGTAGTGGATAGGAGCAGGGAGAGTTTTGAGGTACATGCCTCCATGGCAGTGAACAGACCATTAAGGGCAATTCTGGTGAAAACTCAGAAAGAAAAGGAGGGTTTTAGAGAAAGCCTCAATCTTTCTAGGGAATACCCATGAGATCTGGAACAGAATTTTGTTGCACATATGAGCGGTAAAGGCCATTCTGACAAGGGCTCAGATGGAAATGAGGAGCATGTTATTGGAAAATAGAGGAAAGACTATCCTTGTTATAAAACGGCAAAGAACTTGGCTGAATTGTGTTCACGTCCCAGTGCTTGGTGGACGGTAGAACTTCCAAGGGATGGAATCGGATATTTGGCTGAGGAAATCTCTAAGCACAGTGCTGAAGGAGTGGCCTGGTCCCTCCTGACCGCGGAGAGTAAAACGTGAGAAGAAAGAAATGATGTGAAGATGGAATGGTTAATCAAAAAGGAACCAGAACTTAAAGATGGGGAAATTTCTCAGCCTACCCATATGGAAAAGAACGGGAGAAGAATGGAAAGCTCAGAAACAGCACTGAAGCTGCAGCAAGTGCCCCTTTGATGAGGAGATTCAGCAGCTGTCTCCACAGCAGCCAGGAGCTGTCAGCCAAGAATGGAAGGATAACTGGAAAGGCAATTCAGAGATGATCTGAGCTGCCACCCCTGTTACAGGCCACCAGTCTGTGGTACGTGAGTCCCCCCTTAGCCACACTTGCACTTCCTGAGATTTCAGATCCGCATGGTCAACCATACGCCAGAAGCAAATGAATGCCCCATGGCAAGTCTAGCTTCAGGTACAGCTTAATTAGGCCTCAAAGGTGCCACCAAGATCCAGTCTTCTCTCCATGCATAGGCTCTACTCCCCTCAGGTGCGCCCTGGCCTCTCCTTACAGTGACGACATCACTGCCTTAGCTCCAGCATCACATGCACTCTCCTTGAAATCCAGTTAAGAAAAGAGTAAGCATCTCTTTCCAGACTCCCTGGCTTTCCTTGAGCCTTGTGCCCATTGTGGTCTGGAGAATGCTGTGTGGTAACTGACTGACGTGCAGTTCATCCTTGGGGAAGCAGGAATGGGGCCCCATCCCAGCCACCTTCAAGCTAAAATGAAGGAAAACTACATGTATCCACTATATTGTTAAATTTTAAATATATATATATGTATATATATATATGATATATTTATATATATATATATGATATATTTGTAAATTCACGTACCATTTTCTATGCATGTATATTTTATAAGCTATTACATAAATGACATCATATATATAACTCATAAAATATATTGTTAAATAAAGAGTTGATGAGGGCTAATTTTAAAAAAAAATCTGAGTGCTAGATCATAGCTGTGGTTAGTTTGTTAAAATTCATAAGCAGTCCCCTTGTTATTTGCACACTTTCATGTATGTATGTCATACTTTAATAAAAGGGTTTTTTAAAGTAAGTTGCAGAATAAAAATGTATAATATGATGCTATTTTTAAAAAGAAGGAGAGGAAAAGGAGAAAAGGAGAAAAAGATGGAGGGAGGGAGGAAATTATAAATACACATAGTGAGAAAGAGAGAGATACGTAAAATTATAGCCCCCACCTCCTGAGGGAGCATATCAGTTCTCAACAGGGATGGCATTTGCCAATGTCTGAAGACACGTGGGGCTGTCACAACTCGGGGATGGGGTGGCAGTGCGAGTGGCATGGAGTGCGTGGAGGCCAGGGATGCTTCTAAAGGTCCTACATGCACAGGATAGCCCCAGAACAAAGGAAACAAGGAAAGATCCAGCCCAAAATGTCAACAGGGCCAAGGCCAAGAAGCCCTGTTCCAGAAGGGAGTGCTGGGAGAGAGGATTTTCACCGCTTTAAGCTCTTTTACGCTTCATTCTTTGGAATTTTTACAAAAAGCATGCCTTTCCTTTATTATTCAAAAATAAAAGGAAACACTCTTTGTGGTGACAATATACATCAGGGGCCAGCAAACACAGGCCAAATCCAGTCCACTGCCTGTTTTTGTACAACCTACCAGCTGAAAGGGGTTTTCACATGTCTTAATGATTGCATTTTAACTGGCTGTGTATGCTTGATTTTGTCCATTGACCCATAAAGCCTAAAATATGTACTATCTGGCCTTTTACAGAAAAAGCTTGCTCACCTCTGACATAGACCATCATTTTTCAAAAGTTTTCCATAAAAAGACCCACCCCATCCCATCCCCGCCCCTGTCCAAACTAAGCATGCCTTACATCTTCTGAGTGGCATTCTATAAAGAAGGATGCAGCAGAAACCACTTGGTCTCTATGCAGATGTATTGGCTTCCTACTGCTGCTGTAACAAATTAACACAAACTTTGTGGCTTAAAACAGGAATTTATTATTTTACATTTCTGGATGTCAGAAGTCTGAAGTGGTTCTCACTGGGCTAAAATCAAGGTGTTGTCAGGGCTGGTTCATTTCTGGTGATTCTAGGTGAGAATCCATTTCCTTAACCTTTTTCAGCTTCTAGAGCTGAATTCTTCGGTTTGGGGTCCCTTCTTTTATCTTCAAAGCCAGCAACGCCCAGCAGTGTCCTCACGTTGCATCACTCTGACTCTGATTCTCCTGCCTCCCCCTTCCATATTTAAGGACCGTTGGGATTACACTGAGCCCCCTCAGATAATCCAGGATAACCTCCTCATCTCAGAGTCAATTAAGAACTTCAATTCCTGGGGCGCCTGGGTGGCTCAGTCGTTAAGCGTCCGACTTCAGCTCAGGTCACGATCTCGCAGTCCGTGAGTTCGAGCCCCGTGTCAGGCTCTGGGCTGACTGCTCAGAGCCTAGAGCCTGTTTCAGATTCTGTGTCTCCCTCTCTCTCTGCCCCTCCCCCGTTCATGCTCTGTCTCTCTCTGTCTCAAAAATAAATAAACGTAAAAAAAAAAAATTAAAAAAAAAAAAAAAGAACTTCAGTTCCTTCTGAAAACTTAATGCCCCTTCACCATGTAACATAGCATGCTCACAGGTTGCACAAATTAGGATATGGACATCTTCAGGGGCCATTATTCTGCCTGCCACACCAGAGGCAGTTACTCACCTACCTCTCTAACAGAACTCCAGCCTGTCCTGCAGCTAAGTGTGGCCATGATATTATGTATCAGCCAGTGAGACATAAACAAATTGTGCGATTTCCAGAAACCCCCTTAAAAGAAGGGGACACTCCCTTCATAATACCTTCTCAATTCTATTGTCTGAGATCAGACGTAATGGCTGGAGCCGCAGCAGTCATACTGGGCCAGGAAAATACCACCTCAAAGGCATGACAGAACGGATAGCTGAAAGGAGCCTGGGTCTGTGATGACTTTATGGAGTCATCATTCCAGGGCCTGCCTTGGATCTATTTTTATGTGGTAAAATAGAAGTTTTTGTGTTTCAGTCTCTATGGGGACCTGGGGGTGGTTTTGTCAGTTACAGAAAAATAAACTTCATAACAGATTCTGAGGATGAAAGCATTAACTTATTCATTTATTCCTCAACATGCATGTATGAAGAGCCTACAGAGTGCTAAATGATGGATATGAAACAGAAACCTACCACAGTCCTTGGACCCCAAGAGTTCACGGCCTCATAGGAAGATAGTTCAAGCCTCGGTTGCAATACAATGTGGTGCTTGCTTTCTAGAAGGATGACAGTTGGGGTGCAGAGGCATCAACTCTGCCTGGGGGGAAAGGGAGAATGTGTAGGAATCTGCAGCTGGTCAAGGTAAGAGAACATTCCAGGCTGCAGGAGCATCGTAAACACAGGCAAAAATCACACAAAAGTCCAGTGGGGGAGAAACGTGAGATAGTCAGTGTGTCAATATCCAAATGGGCAAAGTGGGGAGGGCAGGAGAGGTAATTTGGAGGGTGGAGGGCAGTAGAAAAGGTCAGGTGTGTGAAGATGGAGAGTCTGGCTTATGTACTGGGGGACATCCAAAAAACCCAGCTGGCCTGCTGAGCAGTGAGGGGGCAGGTGTTAAGTGAGCTCTTTCCTATGAGCCAGAACCCTTCCTCACCCCCTACCCCAACCCAGGTCTTTCAGTGAAGGAGAAAAACAGGCCTAGCCCCCTCAGGTTTCCAGAACCTAATTCTTGTCTCTATACCTTGCACATCACAGCACTAATTTTATTTAGTTCCTATTTAATTTTCCTGTTGTTAGCTTTGACCTCTTAGCTGGTGATTATTAATAAACCTAAAGAGCGTAAACCACTTTCTACACCCTCGCACCCCCCCCAAAAAAGTTTTAGACTTTCAAAGTTCAAAATGAGATCTATAAATTATTCCATCTTGGCAAACACAGTACCTCCCCTAGGCAACGTGAACTGTTGGCAGTAGCTTAAAAGAGGCATTCATTTCCTCCTCTCTTTGCATCTGTGGTTTAGATGTGCAAAAATATGGTTCAGCATTTTTACTCTAACACGGATCTATCCACACTCCTGCCCCCACTTGTCTCCCCAGCAGAGGACGGACGAGGCCAATCAATCCGGCATTATATCAGTGAGGCTCGCCTCTTGACAATTTCAATAGTGGTGCTGATTGAGGGATTCAGAGAAAACAGACAAGGTCACTGCTAAAGTGCAGGGTCAAGGGTGGCCCTAACAAATAGCCCATTAAACGGGATGGTACTCACCTCTTTCCCTGAGCAGGGGAACCAAAACGCAGAGAGAAGCTGCAACTGCACAGATAATGGGATGTAGTGGTGAAGAACCTTCCAGCAAGTTGTCACATCCATGTCATGGCTTATAAAGGACACTGGCAGCCCATTAGGCAGCTGATCCAGGTAATTTAAGGTGGGCGGGGGGGGGGGGGGGGAAGCAGTGTGGCTCCTTGAGAGAAATGTCCTCTAAATTACTCTTTATCCATGTTACTGTACTGATAAAGACCTTCTCATTACTAATTATCATTGTTGTTGTTGAAGCACACTTTGCTCAGAAGCTGGCATTCAAATCCCATAAGATGCACCAGGGATGAGGGAGGCTTTGATTCAATATTTTGGGGAAGTATTGTATATATTCTTCAATGCAAAATTGGAAATCTTCAGCACACATGTAAATACAAAGGCCCTGAGAAGGTCTGCAGAAAAGCAATCAGTACAGCACCAGGAGTAACAACTCGATATTCAGAGGGAGGTGTGCTTAGCTTTTGATTTTGGCCTTGCCACTTCCTACTGTGTAAGTATGCAGGGTAATTATTAGAATTAAATTAGAAGGGTAAAAAAAAACAAACAGTAAAGCACACTGCCTAGCACATGGTAAGTACTTAACACATATTTGTTATAATTATTATCATTAATAATATGGAACCCAGCATTTATCAAAACAGTTTTGACAGTTCTATCCTTCTTTCATGGAAACACCTGTTACATCCTATGAAATGGGTTTTCCTCAAAATACTACATCCTCAAAATACTATTTGGGAAATAGTGCAAAAATTAAAACGAAAATGATTTTGTTTTAATCTGACAAACGGTTAAATGGCCATGTTATAAGCCAGGCACTATTTAAGGGCTTTATAAACATTAATCCATTTAATCCTCACATCCACCCCATACAATGGGGTAGGTATGATGAATACACATATTTATAATGAGGAAATCAAGGCACTGAGGGATTAAGTATTATATATCTTACCCAAGGTCACACAGCTAGTGAATGCCTGGCCCTGAAGTCGCTAAGCCAAGAAACCTGGGAGCCTCCTGAAGCTACTTCCCTATGACCATCTTCTCTTCTCCCCATATTGTCATAACCCCTCGTTTTTACCAGGTCCTTCTTCTGCTTGGAAGCCTAGAATGCCTCCTCATCACAGCAAGGTCAAATTCAAATCCATTCTGATTCTATGCCCAGATGATCTTCGGCGGTCTGGGGTGCAGGCTTCAAGTTCATTCTCATTCTAGACTCTCAGTCTGCCCTCCCTTAACTGTCCCTTTGCTTGGCCAATCTCTTGCACTTCCTGGTAAACCCATATTCATCCTTCAAAACCCAGCTTAAAATTCATTGCTTTTGGAAGTCCTCTCTGAACACCTCCACCAAGGACAGAGTCACTTCCCCAAGCTTTACACTCCCTTTCAACTTTGGAAGAACCTCTAGCAGTCGGCACTTGCCACATTTTAGTTGTATCCACTGTGGTGGACAGACAACTTTTCTTCTACTGGCACAAGTCCTGACTTCCCTTCACAACTCTAGTCCTTACAGGGGGTGAACTGACTCCACTCCAAGCCCTGGCATGAGCCTGTGATCTGTGTGTGGCCATTCAGAGGAATAAACCACCCCTGGCTACAGGGATTGCTTAAGGGCAACCATGTGACCCGGGCAAAGCCAGTAAGACTGAATCCCAAGACTCCTGATGGATTGGCCTGGACACATATACTAGCTCTCTGCAGGACTTAGAGCCAGGAGACTAAAAGCCTGGTGCCACTAGCCCACCCAGGGGAAAGGCACTCTTGAGAGGGAAGCCAGCAGAGAGGAGAGTGGAAAACAGGAAAAGGGGGAGAGAGAAAAAAAATACAAGTCCATATGACATTAGTCAAGCTTCTGGAGCAAGGCCTACCTGAAGCAGTTCCATTCTTAGACTTCTCAATTATGTGAACCAACATATTTCCTTTTCAATTACATCTTCTTAACTGGGCAGGGTAGGGGGGCGTGGTTAGAGTCAGGGTTCTGTCACTTATAACTGAAGAAGCCCTGACCAGCACAATCTCTAGATCTTGACTAAAGTTCTCTAAGACCAACCATATCTAACTCCTCTCTCCAGGACCTGACTCATTGTCTAAAATATTCTGCAAACATGTGTCGCAATGAAACTCAATTTGGAAGTTTCAAAGTTTTTTTTCTTGGGCACAAACTCAGCCGATCCTGGGGACTGAGTATGCAGTCTTATTCCCATTTCACAGATAAGGAAAGTGAGCCTTGGCAAGTTTAAGAAATTTGCTTCAGTTAATCATACTGCCCATCTGTCCTATGCCTTTAATAATTCTAATGTTTTTCACAGTGTGTACACAGTTGGGGCTTAATCAGTGCCAGTTGTCCAGGCCTAACTGGCCTTAAGCTACTGTGCTAGCATTCTGCTGCCCTGGGGTGGTTGGAGGAGATCTGGCTGAGGTATGGCAAGGAGGTGGTCTGGCTCAGGTCAAAATAGCCATCATCTTTCAGCCTGAGTACCGTTTCTTTTCCTCTCACCCTCCCGGCAGACCTACATCCTGAACAAATGAACACAGTCCACTTTTACCTCCGGGCCACCAACACCCCCAGCTCCCGAGCCCACTCAAGAAAGCCCATGCCAACTGGTGCCACTTACACATCCAAGGATTCAGATTCTGCCAGGCCCTCAAGGTCACCTTGCAATCTTTCCATTTCCCTAAGAATGAATGAAGACCTGTTGGCTGTGTCTCCACAGCTTTAGAAATCCAGCTATTTCTCAGCAGTTGGGGTGTGAAATTAGGCAGATGGAACATCCAGATCACGGACCGCGCTGCATCTGGAAACCATGGCATCGAACAGACAGTTGGGGCTGGTTGCTTTACAGCGTGTGGTCAAAGAAGGCATTAATTCCAATCCATTCTTAATCACCAAATGCAGCCCAGCAAAGCAGGAAAGAGCACGAACCCTGAGTCTTTGGCCTCAAATCCCAACCCCCACCTCGTACTCTCTGTATGATCTTAAATGGAGACTTAAGATTTGGGTTTTCTAACCCATAAAATGGGCATAAAATACCTCCAAGAAACGTTTGAAGGATTCAGAGAAATAAACCATAGAAGCACATCATAAGCACTCAATAAATTATCTGATGTTTGCTCTTTAATTTCCTTAAACATAAAAAGACACCCAAAACCTTGCCAACTGAATCGGAACACAGGTTTTACAAATAATTAAATGAGGTCAGCACAATTTCATTGAAGCTGCTCAGACAGCTTCAGTGATAAATAAGGCAACTTTTTACAAGCGCATCTATTAGAACCTTAAATTAGTCAAACATAAGGAAGCACACAAGAAAAATACAGACTAGGAGGTGAATCCTGTTTGCAAATCAGAACACTATAGAAATGGCCACAGATTGCAAATCATAAATTCCACTTTGCAGAAGTTCTGTTATATGTAGATACCAGAAGGCAAATAAAAGCATACTTAAAGATGGTGTTGGCAACATCTCTTTAGAAAGAAAAAAAAAAAAGATGAAAAAGGCATGATTTCACAGCACCAAACTCAAACAAGAAATAATACATAATATCAGACCCAAAATTTTTCTAAGAGCTGAATAATGGTTGAATAACAGCTGAATTGGAACCATTCAAGTATTAAAAAAAAAAAAAAAGGAAAGAAAAAAGACGTGACTCCTTTGGTCACTGCATTAGAGATGATTCTTTGCGATACTATTGAGTCTCAGTTAACACTTCTTTGGCCTGAATGACAATTTCACATCTGCAAGACGCGTTGGGGAATAAGGTGAACCTTTGGAGGAACATCACTCGGTCCAGAGCAAGTCTTCTCACCTGGGGGGTGGGGGAGGTGGGATTTTGTCATCTCAGGGGCATTTGGTAATGTCGGAGACATTTTTGGTTGTCACAGTTTGGGGAGATAGGGATGCTACTGGCATCTACTGGGTAGAGACCAGGGATGCTGCCAAGCCTCTTAGGGGCACAGGTTGGTCCCCACTACAAAGAATGATTGGCCCCGAGTGTCAGTAACACTGAGGTTAAGAAACCCTGCTCTGAATTAGCCAGGCTGCTTTCTACTTGCACGAGCCTGGGGGAGTTCTCCAAGCCTCAAATAAGGGGACATCACAGGACCTACCTCCTAGGGTTGTTGAAGGTTTTGATGAAATAGTAATAATAACAGCCACCACTTACCAACCTCTCACAATGCACCAAGCATCGTGTCAAGAGCCTATATGTGCATTATTTGATTCAATTTTACAACAACCCTGTGAAGTATGTAATACGGCTAAGATTTTGATGCTGGAAGGGGAATGGGCTTCAAACCCTGGCAGCCAACATCTTGACCACTTTATTCTCCACACACACACAGTGCTCCACAAACCGGTAGCTTCAGCAGCTTCCTAGAGATGCAAGATCTCGGGCCCAGACCAGACCAAATGAGTCCGAATCTGCAGGTTAGCCACATCCCCAAGTGATTCATGGGCATATCAGAGTCTGAGAAGCAATATGCTAAGGACAGTGCCTGGCCCCAAAGTAAACACTAAATAAAGATTAATTATTTGCATTGTCATCACCATTGGTAGCCTACAGAGAAATTCATTAGAGTAAAATTTAGACTCTGAGTCATAACACACATGGGTGTAGCAAAGATCTCATGGAGGAACTTTGTCCACACCAAACATCCCTAAGGGCGTTGGGTCTGCCCTGCCTCTTAGGAGGTCTCTCTCAGTATGGATAAAAAGCAGCTGTCAAAGGGGAAGAGCCACTGCCCCAATCCAGCTCTTCTGATTCCTCAGCCACTGTTCCTCAGCATCTTCTGCCTCTTTCCGTGACTTATGTATTTCACACTATAGTGTGAATGACTCATGGTACATGCTGCCTCTCCCCGGGATCTGGGCAAAGCACAAACCATGCTTTCTGTCTCTGTTTGACAGACGCACCCAGAACTCTGTTGCCAAACCTCAACTCCTGAGCAATGTCCTCCTCATATTAGCTGCTCTGGGGACAAAGGATGCTGACATCACAAAGCACATTCTGTCTCTCTAGTATTTCCTATTTTTTAAAATTATATAAATAATGCATGAGTGTCTCCTCGGTATAAAATATTCAAATTATATAGAAGTATACAGAGTACAAAGCAAAAGTCCTTTTCATCAGAGAAGCCATGGAATGTTCAAAGTAGAGGCTCTGCCCAGACGACCCAGCAACACTCCTTACTGGCTCAGTGTCCTGGAACAACTTAACCTCTCTGTGACTCAGTTTCCTCATCTGCACCTCCAAGACCTGTTCGAGGATTACATGTGACAACGCCTGAGGAATGTTCAGCTCAGACCCCGGCACATAAGGTATTAGCTCCTGTTGCTCCCACTTCCCTCCACTGAGCATTTACCTACACATGAACCCTACAAATACAAGTGCACTGTTAGCATAAAGATAACTGCACTGAGCCTTGGTTCTGCAGCTTGCTTTATAGCTGAACAAAACCATTGGGATATTTTAATATTAGTCACACAGACATATCCCTCATTCTTTTTAATAGGATGGATGTACCACGGTGTGTGGAACCATCCTCCCACTGGTGGGCATTCAGACTGTTCCCATTTTTCCCCCACTGGAAGTAAACTGTATGTGCAGAGGCAGCCAAGCTCCGAGCATGTCAGACTTGGGAAGTAGAGCAGCCAGGAAGCAGAGCCAGGCGGAGGATGGTCTCATCAGAGTCTCTGCCAAGGACGGGAAGGATGACGACAATCTGGGGCACACTCAAAATAAATAATTGTCCTTAACCCTCTCAAAATTGGGAAGCGCATCGTTAGTCACTGGCTTCCTGTCACAGCTGGTAGCTGTGCCCTTTTCCTTCTCTCCAGTGCCCTCAAACCATCCAGTGCGAGGCCCTGCCCAGGCCCCCGGGTTCACAGCAAGCAAGGGCACCTGCTCCATGGGAATTTCTCCCTCCTACAAAGCCCCAAGTGCTCATTCTCCAGGGAAGAGTCAGAGGAAAGGAGCTTCTTCCAGCCAGCAGAGACACAAAAGACAACCCACTACACTGGTTCTATGACTTGGTTAGCAGCAGAACACAGACGTCCTACTCAGAATCCTAATTTACAAAGCAGATAAATGGGACGGCCCTGATTGAACAGAGCTAGGCGGTTGGAAGGGAAAATGGATAGCTTCATCTTCTCCCGAGATCCCCGTGGTCCTCCAGAACAGGTTATAAACCATTCATTCATCTGATCCAATTTATTTTTCAGATTTGGTAGCTAGAACTCACAGAGGGGAAGTTACTCACTTAAGGCCACACAGAATGTAAGCACCAGAATCCAGGGGACAACCTTGGGCTCTTGACTCCTGACGCCCAGGCCACTGTGCTTGATGCTAATTTCTGCAGCTTCTCCAATACCTGAGCTTGTTTAGATTAAGGTGTGAATGACTGCCTCATTCAGAGATGATTCTCTTTCCAGGAACATTTTCCATTAGAGACACACTTCTGAAACCTATAGAGCCCAAGTATAACTCACAGAATAAACAAAGCAGATCTTCCTCAATCAGGAGTTTCACTGACATTTTTGGATGTAGAAAACTAAACAATGACTAGGAAATAATTATAAACCCTGCTTTACATATTTTAAAAATGGACAGAGGGGCACCTGGGTGGCTCAGTCGGTTAAGCGTCCAACTCTTGATCTCCGGCTCAGGACATGATCTCACAGTTCATGGCATCGAGCCCTACGTCAGGCTCTGAGCTGACAGTGAGGAGTCTGCTTGAGATTCTCTCTCTCCCTCTCTCTCTGTCCCTCTCCCACTCACAATGTCTCTCTCTCTCTCTTTCTCAAAAATAAATAAATAAACTTTTAAAATATGACAGAAATTAAGGGAGCTCAGAAGTTTCAGTCAGTAGAACATGTGACTTTTGAACTCAGGGTCATGAGTTCAAGCCCCATATTGGGCATAGAGCTTACTTTTTAAAAAATTGAATGGGGCGCCTGGGTGGTTCAGTCAGTTAAGCGTCCAGTACTTGATTTCAGCTTAGGTCATGATCTCATGGTTTTGTGAGTTCGAGCCCTGAGTCCGGGGCTCTGTGCTGACAGTGCAGAGACTGCTTGGGATTCTCTCTCTGCCCCCCTCTCATTGCCCCTCCCATGCTTGCACTGTCTCTGCCTCTCTCAAAATAAATAAATAAAATTTTTTTAAAAATTGACAGAAACCAGAACTGAGTGTGCAATTTACTGGGGCTTTTGTGATTGCACTAGACTTCAAATAAATCTTGCCCCTATAGTCAGTGTCTTCAGACTAATCCTACATGACTCTCCTCCAGCCCTGGCCACTAACAACATGAAGTCACTCTCCCCTGCCACTGAGGTACTTTGGTGGAAAGGGTGAACTCTCTAGGTAAAGGAATGGCTCATTAATGGCAAAACTGTAGACAGTAGAGTAAGGGAGAGATTTTCGATGGGGGAAGAAAGGTCTTCTAAAGCCCTTGAAATCTCTCCCATGTAGAAAGCCTGCTTTGCTTAATCCACAACTATAACAGCAACATTTATTGAGTACTTACTGCATGCCTAGCATTATGCTAAATACTTTGTGAGGATAATGCAGACATTAGCATTACCTCCCGTTTTACAGACGACAAAACTGAGGCTCTGGAAGCACATATCACCCAAATAAGCCAGCTCATTGCCAGTAGGAACAGGATCTGGAAGCTTTTCCTTTCCTAGAGGGTGACCAACTGTCTCACCTTATCCAGGATGGTCTCGGTTTTAGTAGTGAAAATACCATGTCTGGAAGCCCAGCATTCTCTGGCATAACTGGGATAGCTGGGCACCCTAGCGGAGGGTTGCTGAAAGCTACTCAGAGTACATACATGTTTAATATGAATTAGTTAAGTTCTTTGCTGTGGGATGCCTTTAACATGGTTAACTAGGGCTTTTCCTGGGGATTTAGAAGAGGTTCTATCTCCTCCTTCTGAGTGGGATAAAAATAAAGACTGCAGGTGTGGATGCAGGTGTTGGAAAATGAGGGTCCACTTAGGTGACTGGTGCAGACACACATTTCTGATGCATCCTTTGTGCTGTTTTGACCGGGGTGACTAGCTAGTCCTGTCCTGCCAGGGACTTGCCCAGCTTATGCTCTGAAGGTTCCATGGACTCCCTAAGTATCAGGCAAAAAGGACAGCTGGTCACCCTACTTCCCTATTAGAAGCTATTGCTGAACATTCCAGAAAATGCATGCAACTTTAGCAATGGCAGACTCCATGCCTCTTGTCTGTTCCCTTTTTTTCTTTTAGATTTTGAGTTCTCCACGCCTCAAACTGGCAGAAAAGGTGATACTGTGCTGTTGTCTTGCTCTCACTGTGAAAGACTATAGAAAAAAATGTAAAGGTCATTGTGCTTTAAAATGGAGTCTTTAAAAAAAAAAGAAAGGAAGGAAGGAAAATTGCCTGAATGGGTTCCTATTAGTGAGAAGTAAGAAAAGGTTCCAAATGGAAAACTGTTCTCAAGAGAAAGCATGTTGACCCTGTTATTGTGTTTTAAACTTGCATTTAAAACGTTCCCTGAATGTTTCAAACGTCTCTTTTGCATATTTATTTTCCCTCCACTGCTAAGAGTCAGAGTTAGGAGCACTTGCTGACAAGTGGGGGGACAGAAGGTCCATCTTGCGCCTCTGTGATGAGTGCTAAATCCTGCCTAGGTCTGCAGGCCTCGCCAGAGACTGGGACTAGGACCAGAGAGGCCCCACCATTAACAGCCCTCTCTCTGTTAGCATTCAGTCCCAGGGTTTCCCTCCCTGTCATCTCTCTACCTCCCTCCCTGCCTGCCTGCCTGCCTCCCTCTCCCTCCTCCCTTGTTCTTTCCACTTCCTTGTCTCCCCCTCCCCTTCCCTTTCTTTCTCCCTCTGTCCAGTCCACACTGGCTTTCTCCCTATGCCTTTTCCTCACCAAGCTCCCTCCAGCCTCAGCACTTTTGTGTTTTCTGTTCCCTCAGCTCAAACACACTCCCCCTTGCACTTTGCCTGACTGTCTCCTTCTCATCCTTCAGGTCTCAGGCATGGGAATCCAGCTCAGGGAGGCCCTCCTGACCTCTCTGGAAAGTAGCTCCACCCCTACCCCTCACTCTGCAGCTTTCTTCAGGCACTTACTCTACTCCTTGTAGCTGTTTCGTGGGTTTTAGGAGTACGCCTCCATCATACCCACTAGTCTGTGTGTCCCACAAGATTGGTGAAGGCACCATGTCACTTGTTCACACTGGTATCCCCAGGGCCTATCCCGCGAGGGACAGACACCATAAGCTCTTAGTCAATGGTTACAACTGCATGATTAGGTGATAGAGTCCTAGCCTCTTTCCTGATGCTGTTCTCAGATGATTATGGCTTCCTTAGGGAGGGTTCCTCCAGAAGCAGACCCTGAGGCAAACATATAAGTGCAGATAGTTTCTTTAGGAGGTGATCCCAGAGTGGAGAAGGGGGAGGCAGGGAAGGGAAAGAAGCCAACACAGGTAAGTCATCAAGCAGGCTAACAATGTAGGCAACTAGGAGTCAATCAGGGGAACTCAGGGAGAAAATGTAGAACATGTCTTGGTGTTACCTAATCCCCCTGTCAAGGTGCAACACCACTGGCTGAGAGCTGCTGTGGGGACATTATCCCTGGCACTTCCTGTCTACCCTGTGCTTAGGATGAAAGAGAGTCTTGGGTGCTGCTGAAAAACCCTACTGGAAGGGGCCAGAATGAGCATCCCAAGAGGATAAGACTGGGGTGTCTTCAGCATCTGCTACATGGAGACCCCAATCAGCAAATCCACCAGTGTCTTAGAGATCCAATGTGTTTTTGCAACATTTAGTCTGTGGACCATCCCTTCTCTTTTAAAATGACTCATCGTTCCCACCCTCGGCATTGCCAACTCTCCTACAACCGCCCTGCCTGTTCATCCTTGGTCTCCAGCCCTGATTCTTCCCCCACCATTCTTGTCAATGAAGGTTCCCCGCCCCCTTGCATCCCCTCCCCTGGAAAATGTAGTCAAGAATACTCCAACCCCATGATCCCTTCACCTAAGCTCCTGTCTAAACTCACAACCACCGTCAGAAATAAGAGTGGCAACAAAATGGTAGCAGGTAAGATCTTAAGCGAGAGTAATGTGTGAATTGAGTGTGCTCTTGATGAAATAGACAATAAAGCATATTTATAAGCAGGTAGCATTGAGAAAATAATAAATTGATATTGTTACAACATGCAAAAAATAAAAAATAATAATAATAACAATAAAAGAGGGAGTGCTCTTGGAGTCAGCTTGCCTGGGCTCAAAGGCAGCCGCCGCTCCTGGCCGGCTCTGAACTTGGGCAAGTTACCAGGCCAATAAAGGCAGTCCCATCCCCAAAGGGCAGCTGTGGGCTTTGAATAAGTTCAACCCCAGTACATTGAACTGCTTAGCATAATGCAACGGTGCGGAACCACAGCTTGGCAAACCAAATACGCTGCTTGTTTTTGTAAATAAGGCTTTAGGACAGCCATGCCCCTCAGTCTACAGATTGTGTGCGGCTGCCAGGACATCACCATGACAGACTCGAGTAGCTACGATGAGACCATATGGCCTGCAAAGCTGAAGATATTTACTATCTGGTCCTTTACAGGACAAGTCTGCCGACCCCGGCACAGCGCCTGACACATGGTTGGTTCTTAATACACAGAGGACATGACAGTATTCGTGTATTATTTGTGTCCTTACTAGTATTTGCCTGGCTCTATGCTAAGCACTTTACATGTATTATCTTATTTTTGCCCCTCACAACACCAAATGTTGGGAACACTTGTTATTCCATGTTACACATGAGGACCATGGCCAAGGGTCTCCACATACGTGCCTCACACTGTCCTCCTCTCCCCCTCCCCCTGCTCCCTCTCCAGAACACTACCTCCCCCATCACTGTCACTGCCAGCAGCTCCAGAATCTCAGGCTGGAAGCCTTGGAGTCCTTCTTGACTCCTGCTGCTCCCATATGTCCTAGAGATTCAATGGCCACACTCCTTGGCCACACACACACCCTTCTTTCCATACTCACTGCCTCTCCCTAGACCAACATTTCCCAAAATGGACTCCCCAAAACACAGGTCCCTGGAAAGGGGGTTCCATAGTCAATTAACTTTGGGGAAAACTGCCTGCTGTATGCTCTTCTCAAAGAGTCCCAAAGAACATTAACAGGGTAAAGGCTCTGAGAAGTCCTGCAATGAGATCTGTTTAATTCTATATAACTGAACGCTTAGAAAACATATACACTACAAAATCCTCTTTTCCCTTTTAAAATCTGTTTCCACCACAGGACACAGATTGGGAACCACTGCTTGGGTCTCAGAATGGCTGCCCCTCTGGAATTTGTGACTGGGCTCTCTGCCCTGTCATCTATCCCAAGAATTCGTAAACTTCTTCTATAAAGGCCAGATAGTAAATATTTTAGGTTTTGTGGGCCAAAAGGCAAAACTGAGTATATTACATTGGTGCTTATAGAACATGAAAGAAAACACATTTCCATAAAATTTTTACTGGCAGGATTCAAAACTTGATTTATGGGCAGCAAAATTTAAATTTTACATAATTTCCACATGTCACAAGATATCATTCTTTTTTTTTTTTATTCAACTCTTTAAAAATGTAAAAGCCCTTCTTAGCTCGCAGACCATACATAAACAGGCTGTGGGCAGGATTCATAGAGCAGGCTATGGTTTGCCAAGCCTTAATCTCCCACACAGCACTGATAAATTACATCTCCCAAAGTCTGGTTCTTACCACGCCTGTGTTAAGACGTATTCAGAGACTTCCTTTTCCCTTCTGAAGTAAGTATCCCCTTATCCCCCCACCCCCCAGCATTCAAAACCTCTCTGCCTGACCCCCAGCCACTCCAACAGGCTGAATGCCTGCAAGAGCACTTCATCTGACTTCCCACTACCCCCTTCATACACACTGTGTTTTATCCAGTTAAACTTGCTCTCTGCTCCTCATATGAATCACCTCCTGCCCCATACTTGCACCTTTGCTCACACAGTTCCCTTCACCTGGAATTCTTCCTCACAGCCTCTGTACATCCAAACTCTGTCCGTCCTTCGAGGACTGGCTCAAAGGCCACCTCTGCCGGGAAGCCTTCCCTGACCTCCCTAGATGAGGCTGATGTCTTCTTCCTCTCAACCCACAGGCCTTGTTATCTCTGTATCACATGTGGCACAAGTCACTACCTGTCTAAAACTGTGGGTGCGTGTCTCTCTGACACCTTGAAGCTGCAACAACAGCTCCCACGAGTGATGCCAAAGCTTTGTCTTGATAGATGCGCCCCCGTCAGTGGACGGCTGTGCTTGCTGTTTCATCTATTAAGAAACATGCCATGGGGTGCCTGGGTGGCGCAGTCAGTTGAGCGTCCGACTTCGGCTCAGGTCACGATCTCACAGTCCATGAGTTCGAGCCCCGCGTCGGTCTCTGGGCTGATGGCTCAGAGCCTGGAGCCTGCTTCCGATTCTGCGTCTCCCTCTCTCTCTGCCCCTCCCCCGTTCGTGCTCTGTCTCTCTCTGTCTCAAAAATAAATAAAAACGTTAAAAAAAATTTTTTTTTAAAAAAAGAAACATGCCATGAGAAAAGCACATTGCTGTGTTCAAGGTGGGAAGGAAAGCTTTCCTGACGAGAAGTCTCCTATTTCACCGACCTACTGTGAACTCCAACGTACACTGAGGGAGGTCACACAGGCCCAAATAACAGCGAATTAAACACGATGGAAATTGCTCTCTGACATAACAGCCTGGGCATCAGCAGTCCATGACCAATGTGACACAGGGGCTGGGCTCCTCCCCCAAATTTCCAAAAGCCCTTGCCATGTAGCCAAGATGGATCATTAGCAAGCCTACCTACCATGAGAAGGATGTGGCAAAGGGAGAAGATCAGGACACATCTTCCTTCCATGGAAACCATCCCGAGCCTGCACACATCCCCTCAACCAGAACTTAGTTGCGTGACCACGCCTGGCCGCAAAGGAGGCAGACGTAGTTGTTTTCTAGGGCTGCCATAACAAAGTGCCACAGACGGGGGGTGGGGAGGTGGGGTTAAACAACAGGAAGGTGTTGGCTCACAATTCTGGAGTGCTGAGACCAAGGACTGACAGGTTTGGTTTCTTCTTAGGCCTCTCCCCTTGCTCGCAGATAGCCACCTTCTCATTGTGGCCTCATGTGGCCTCTTTCCTCTGCATGCATCCATGGTGTCTCTCTGTGTGTCCAAACTTCCTCTTCTTATACAGACACCAGTCATATTTGGATTAGGGTCCATCCTAATGGCAACCTTAAAGGTCCCATCTCCAAACACAGTCACATATGGAGGTACTAGGAGCAGGGCTTCAACTTATGGATTTGTAGGGACACAATCCTAGGTCTTGATCCTAGGAAGTCATGCACCCACTAAAAATTGAGGAGTGGGGGAGGCATTGAAGAGAAGGGGAGGATGGATCGGGAGGTCAATTAGCTATCTTTGCTCCAGGCAGTGTCTTCTCCCGGTTCATGATGTCCACAGCTCAGAGCACCTGGTACCAAGGAGGTACTCAAATATCTGAATAACTAGGGAGAGGAAAGGAAACAGAAACTCAAGAAAGCACTCTCTGTATATTGGGCTCAGGGCTTGGTCTGTTGTGGGTCTGGTTCTCCATGGCCGGGTTGAATGAAGAGAACACAGCTGGTCCGTCTGCATATTCTGCAGAAGAGACCTTGGAATGTGACCTGCAGAGGCCAGATCCTTTATGTGGGCAGGAATGCACCCAGGAGCTCCAAAGACACTGAAGGTCCGTGAGAGCAGTATTTTCATCTGTTTTGTTCCCGCTGTCTCCTTAGCACGTAGTGCCCAGCATACAGTAGGTGCTCAATAAAAGGAATGAATGCAGAAAAGGAAGCCCAGAGGAGGAAACCATATTCAAGTGGAGGCTGCACCGATAGGAAACCATTCCAAACTGCCCATGATCCTGTCATGCTGCCTTTCCTCACATTCACAGCCATCTATATTCCATTATTTAAAAGAACAGCTTCGATAGAGCAGGACCGCCTCCCTAATTAGAAGACAGGGTAAGGGAAGGAAAAGGGTGACTCCAACCACACGAAGAACTCTGAGACCCAACTGTTTAACTAGGTATGCTCTGAAAATGTCTGTAGTTCTTTTAAAGGGTGTAGAAGAAGTTTTGCCCAGCTTATGGGGGTAGGGAGTCGGGGGAGGATTTTGCCAAGAGGTTGGGAGCATGCATTCTCAGCATCACCACTTCCTAAATGTATGAACATATAGGTGTATTCCTGAACCATTCTGTGCCTCAGTTTCCTGCCTTATAAAAGGGGAAGATGACAGCATACACCACAGAGTATGTCCACGGTGTTGAATGAAGCCATGCCTGAAGGCACATTACCTCACTGCCGGCACAAAGTCCCTCCTCTTAAGTGCTAGTGATCAGAGGAAGTACATCTATCTGTCAGCTGCTTGTCCCCGATTATTCCAAGGATCTTTACAAACCTCATGAGGAAAAAGAGGGCTGGGATATAGATGCAAATGTTGTTCATTTGAAATTGTAAGACACTGTGCTCTTTGTTTCTTCAATTCTCTTGAGAATATGCAAAAAAAAAAAAAAAAAAAAAACTATAAGCTGAAGTTACAGCCAAAAGAATTGAGGGTAGAGGCTAATGAACTTCTCCTGGCTCATACCACATAAAAACTGGAATGCACTGCCATGGGATGGCCTTTCTTGACAAGACAGCATGCTTAGAGGTCAGGAATAGACAAGGAGACCCCAGAAGACCCTGGGTTATATTTAAAGGGAAAGAATCTATGCTAAGACCTCCTGCTTAGATAGGTCCCCACGAAACCATGACACCAAGGGTCAACCTCTTCCTACACCCTGTGAGGGCCAGAATTCTTTGAACGATGGCATTTGTGCTTTCGTTTCTTAAACGCAGTTCAGAAAATATGCATGATGGTGAGAGTTTTACAAAACCATGTACTGCAGTTCATTAAATCATTGGAAATAAAAGCTAAGCAAGAGTTTCTGAATTAGATTACCCAACATGAAGGAAGCATACTTTCACCTAAAGTTCCTCTAAATAGATGTTATTCTCCTGTGCTGTAAAGGTAGGCTATTTTCTTTATTACTCTTTACTCAAGAAAAACAAGAAAGGAGGGGGAGGGACGCAAACCCATATCGGTCAGTTGCCTCCACACTGCAAAGCAATTCTTATCAGCATTAATATTGCAATAGCCGAGGAGAAGAAATTGGGAGGTTTTCCTTGTACAAGAACAGAAGTGAGATGAAAAGGCAATCGCAAGCGTAAAGAAAGTTATTATGAAATCTGTTCGAGCCTCATGTTTCTCCAATGATTCAAGATAATCACATTAGCAGCTTCAAACATTATGCAGTGATCATTCAAACAGATAGCTCCCAGAGGTTGGGTATAAGACCAGGGAATTACTATCTGTCATACGTTTATGACAAATCTAATGGTCTGACCTGATTTGTTACTAGTTGGAGCTCATGTGGGTCTCTCTGACTGTGGCCACCTTTCTCATTTAATGATCCTCCTTGCTTTAGAAGGACCCTCATGAAACCCATAACATCTCATTGGAATAAGAAATGGGAAGCTCCTATAACCCAAGGTCAAATGAGTGAGGTGTGGATCTTCTTATTGTCCACAGTTCTGTCAAAGAGAAAGAAAGAAAGAAAGAAAGAAAGAAAGAAAGAAAGAAAGAAAGAAAGAAAGAAAGAAAGAAAGAAAGAAAGAAGCCAATAAGAAAGAAACAAAGAAAGAAAGGGAGGGAGGGAGGAAGGAAGCTCTCTCCTTGTTTTAGATTGATTTAAACCTCACTAGATTGGAGGTTAAGTATTAAAACTAAGGAAACAAAGAGATCCAGGTTTTAGAACTTACTGTGCTTCTTCCTGGATGTAGGACCCTGTTCATCTGCAACATCAAGATATTAATAGTCTCTAACTCTTGGGTGGTCAAGAAAATTAACAGAAATAATGTATATAAACTATTTAGCATGATGCTGGGCACAGAGCAGGCATTTAATAGATGTCAGCTAGGACTGTCATTATTTCTGGTATAAGTAACATTTGAAATATCGCAGGAGCACCCATCAGGGACAGTTTGCAAGAATCTAATACTCCAAAGACATTACTGATTTCACTCTGGGTTCTTTCTTCCTTCCTGTTCATGTAGCAGATGTGCTTGAAACCCATACCCCTCATACCACCTCAGCCATCACCAGAAGCTTCAGGTGACAGTTCCCCACCACACCAGTAGATGCCTAGACCAAGCATATGTGTCTCTCTGCCTAGGAGTATGCTCCAGCCACGGAAGAATGTTCAGCCTGTACCCTAGGCAGGCTGGGAGTTACAGAGAGTGAAATCCCCTGGAGTGACCCTCAACCAGCGAGACATGAGAACCAGTGGATCTCAGACAGGAAAACTCTTAGGAGTGTTTTGCGCCACTTGCCCCCATCCAGAGCACCCCCAGACTGAGCACCAGTAACCTGCACTCTCCTTCTTTCCCCATCTCTCTTCCCCTCTCTCTCTTCATGAGATCGCTCCCAAATAAACCCTTGCATCCAAATCCTCATCACATGTCTCTTTGAGGAACCCAAACCAACACAATCCAAATGAAGCTTCCTCTTCCTTGGCATCACCCCAGCTTCTAGTGTGACCCCATCGGTCAACATGGTGTAAAAGAGGGAGCTCAGGCAGTAGCGTTTGACAGACTGGATTCAAATCCCAACTCTGCCATTTACCAGTTGTGTAAGCAAATTAATCCCCCTCTCTGGACCTCCACCTCCTAGGGCTTTTAGTGAGGATCCTGACACAGAGAAGGCTCAATGTTTGGAGTCTTTTATAGCCAGCTGGAGCATCCTAAGGAGAAGTAAGTACTCAAGGTTTCTAGAGATGCCTAGAGAACTTGAGTGCTTGGTAACAAGGGAATGAGTTCCAAAAAGTAGAATTTCAAGGATTCATTGGGGAGATATTTTTAGATAAAGAATGAAGTAACTATCATCATGTGAAACAAAACCCTCTGTAGGAACATAAAATGCTGGTCCTATTGCCAGACCCTTGGCACTGGGGGCCAAAGAAGCTGGTTCCTTGGCCGAAGCCATACTTGCCTTTGGCAGCCTATAATCGGAACTAGAATATTTCCTAAATGTTGCCAAGTCAATCAGCGACTGTTTTTTTTTTTTTTCCCCAGAAAATGAGTGACAGCTGCACAACAATCTTTAAGTTGTCAAGAGAGGAAAGAAAAAAAGCTCAGTGTCTCTATGCTCTCCCTGATCGCCCTAGAGGCTTGCTGGTACATTCACATCTCAAACTAGCACAAATTCAAGTAAAACCTAACATTCGGGTGGAACTTCTAAGAGGAGTTGTCCCTTAAAAAATGTGATGGAAACTTAAAAATTAATGAAGTTATAGGCAACCTGAACACTGACGTTTTTCAAAACATTCTCCAACGCCTTCCTAATTAAAGGAATCAGGCTGCTGGCTTTAGCTTCTGGTATCCTGACTCGGGGAATTCCTGAGGGAAGGAGAGAAGGAATACAAGTTCTAAGTTGGTTTTTCCTTCTCTTGGAAAAATCAACAATTCAGTCATGAACTCAACTGTGGACTCTCTAGACGAAGACTCGTACTTGGATGAATAAGGAGAACATTTGAGAGCTATGATTCCAGGGGAGAGCTCCATCGGCATGTGTGATCTACTCGAGCAAACACTTTGGCAGAGAAATGAGTAGACAGAATCACCCAAGCAACCAAAAGATGA
Source organism: Felis catus (assembly GCF_018350175.1). Taxonomy (NCBI): domain Eukaryota; kingdom Metazoa; phylum Chordata; class Mammalia; order Carnivora; family Felidae; genus Felis; species Felis catus. Next base: position 36,733,370 of record NC_058383.1, read on the forward strand.
AGTATCTTGAGAGCCCCTGGCAGCTCCCAAAGGAGATATCCCTGCCTCTTCTGGTCCTGGTGAAACAGCAATTAGATGGATAGGGCCTGTGGGTACAGGAAAAGCCACAACTCAGAAGTACAGGATGCTGCCTAGTCGTGAGGGTTGGGAAAGGTTAGATCAGCTGAGACCTGAAGAGTGAGGAGTTTTCCAGGGAAGGGAGAAAAGGGAAGAATGTTCCAGACAGAAGAAAGAAGCTATGTGGAAGCCCTGTGAATTCCATGGCACTTTTGAGGAACAGAAAGAAGGCTCTTGTGTCTGAAGCTGGAGAGAGAGAACAGAATTAAACAACACAACTTATGCAATGGGCCTGCACATAGTAGATCATCAGTGTTAATTGAGATATTAACTGTGGTGGAGTCTTTACTAGCTCTGCAAATGAAATGCTCCTTTGGCATTTATCCATCTGCTATTGAAACTATCCTCGGAATAGTCAGAAGATTTCTACGGTCACCCATGAACTGTGTGCTGTTAAGAGGCCCACCCTGCAGCCCGAGAAGTACCTTCTCTGCGCCTCAGTGGCCTCTCTAGCTCTAGCTCACCTGAGGGTGACTCACCTGTGGGCAGACTGAGCAAGAAAACCAGCTGGCACAAAGCAAAGGAGCTGTGCAGGTAACTAGGATTGCCCTCCTTGGCCAGGGGTTCAGCCACCATTTACCTTCATTCCAACCCAGGGCCGACCTGACTGATGTGACACCTGTACAGTCATTGAGGCTCCACACTCAATGCTATGCTGTCGCCACCTTGAAATTCTTAATTTCTTAAGAAGAGACCCCACATTTTTGTTTTGCATCCCCTGCAAATTACTCAGCTGCCCTGCCTCACCCCCAAACAATTGGTTAAACATATCCTTTCCAGCCCCTGACAGCCCTTTTTACAGGAGAAATGATGGACCAAAGAACAAAGCTATTTCCTTCTAGTAATACCTCTGGGGCTGTTTTTTAACCTGGCCCTCTGGGCAGCTACCCAGTTGGCCCATTCCTTAACCTATATCTGGGGCCAAGAACTGCTGGGATCTTTGAGCAAACTGTACTCATGTTTATAGCTCTCCTTTTTCACCACGCTTGGCAAATTGGCAGAATCAGAAGACAGGAGCACATCACCAAGAAGAGCAATATTGCTGGACCTGGACAGACTTGGCTTCAAATCCCAACCCGGCCTTTGACCCTCTGGGTGACCTGGAGTAAAACACTTAACCCCACCCTAGGCCTCCATTTCCTCTAAACCTCTAAATCTGAAAAGATAACAGAACCACAGGATTGTTGTGGAAGTTAGGTGACATCGTGGATACAGAGTGTTCTGCACACAGCAAGCACTCTGTGTTAGCGACTGCCCTTTCTTTCCACACACTCTGTGCAGTCTCGGTGTGGCTCTCAGTGGGGGTACACACCTTCTCACTACAGAAGCGTAAAAGGGCTCTAGATGCTTCTCCCACTAGACCTTCCCCTTTAGGTGTTTGCAATGCTGGGGAAGCAGACTCATGATACAGACTCAGCCAATCATACTCTTCCCCAAACTGATCTGGGACAGCAAAGTGAAGAGACATTTTGGCATGTTTTCATTAATTTCATTATCTGTTGATTCCAGAGAAGCCTGTTGAGCAGTATCAGCTATTGAGACCCTTTGGATCTATCTGGCTCTCTAGCTGTCCCTTCAACCCCATGAGCCCCTCTACATCCTCCCAATAAGCCCCCTTCTTGCTCACATTATTCACAGTAGTTTCTGTGGTTTGCAACCAGCGATTCTTTTTTTTTTTTTAATGTTTTTATTTATTTTTGAGACACAGGGAGAGACAGAGTGTGAGCAGGGGAGGGGTAGAGAGACAGATGGAGACATAGAATCTAAAGCAGGCTCCAGGATCTGAGCTGTCAGCACAGAGCCTGACACAGGGCTTGAACTCACGAACTGTGAGGGCTTGAAATCACGTATTGTGAGATCATGACCTGAGCTGAAGCTGGACGTTCAATTGACTGAGCCACCCATGTGTCCCTTTTTTTTTAATGTTTTTATTTAATGTTTATTTATTTTTGAAAGAGAAAGACAGAGCATAAGAGGGAGAGGGAGACACAGAGAGAGAGGGAGACACAGAATCCGAAGCAGGCTCCAGGCTCTGAACTGTCAGCACAGAGCCTGACTCAGGACTTGAACTCACAAATCATGAGATCACAACCTGAACCAAAGCTGGATGCTCAATCGACTGAGCCACCTAGGTGTCCCTGCAAACAGAGATTCTAACTCAGACCCCATTCTTGCGGGGGGGGGGGGGGGGCATGTGGGCAGACAGCCAGATTTTTAGCTCATTTAGGGCATCAGACCTAGTAGCTCAGGGTAGCACAAACTTGATTACTGAGGCAAAGGGGGACGCACTCTCTCCCAGCACCTGTACAGGTGGGAGACGTGTGTGTACCTGCCCAAGGGAATGCTTCTGGCAAGCCAGCTAGCCCAGAGCCTCTCTTCCCACAGGAAAACACTTGTGCGTTCAGTCTTGAGCTGCCGAACGCAGAAAACAGAGCTGGCTGGCTGATGTGCTCCCCAAGCAGAGGGGCCCTCGAGTCTGCAGCACTGATCTCAAGAGGGGGTCTGTCCTCTAATTATCCCTTGCCCTCCGGCCTTCTCACAGCAAATCAGCAGTGCAGGGAGCTGGCCAGGTGGAGTCTTCCCTGGGCCTGCCGCTTCTGCAGATGGAGTAGGCAGCTGCAGATATGGAATGATTCGGAGGCAACTGGGCAATCCACAATCACCCCCGCCCCCAAAGGAGCGATTTGTTCTGTGGGACAGTAGTTACTCCATCCCTGCAGAGTCCTGTGAACAGGCAGATGCCTAGGAGACATCATCTTACTAACCTTTAAGGTAAATTTATGTTTTAGATTGCTTTCCCACTAGAATAAACGGGAGGGGGAAGAGAGAAAAACAATCATCAGGAAACATCAAATATGAGAATTGAAAATCCCTTAGAGATCATCCATTCCAGCATCCCCATTTTACAGGTGAGAAAATTGAGGCTGAGAGAGAAAACTGTTTACTCAAGATCCCTGTCAGAGGCTGAATTGTGTCTCCCGCCCCACAACAAATTCATGTGTTGAAGTCCCAACTCCTGGTACCTCAGAATGTGACTTTAGCTGAAAACAGGGTCATTGCAGACATAATAAGTTTAGATGGGGTCATACTGGAGTAGGGTGGGCCCTAATTTAGTATGACTGATATCCTGATAAAAAGAGGAAACTTGAAGACAGGCAGGCACACAAAGAGAATGACATGTGAAGATCACAGCAGATCAGGGTAATGATTCTAGAGTCAAGGGATGTCAAAGATGGCCAGCAAGCTACCAGAGCTAGGGAAGAGGCATGGAACAGATTCTCCCTCACATCCTCAGGAGGAACCAGCCCTGCCAACCTTGATCTTGGACTTCTAGTGTCCAGAACTGTGAGACATTAAATTTCTGTTGTTTAAGCCACCCAGTTTGTGACAGTCCTAGGAAACTAACAGAGTCCTGTAGCAATTTTTAATGCATTCTAAACTCTATTATTATTATTATTATTATTATTATTATTATTATTATTACTTGTTGTCATTTTATAGGGTTTATATCCCATCTCATCCCATCAAAGAATTCAAGCAGCATTTATTTTTTTTTTTTTAATTTATTTATTTTTGGGACAGAGAGAGACAGAGCATGAACGGGGGAGGGGCAGAGAGAGAGAGGGAGACACAGAATCGGAAACAGGCTCCAGGCTCTGAGCCATCAGCCCAGAGCCCGACGCGGGGCTCGAACTCACGGACAGCGAGATCGTGACCTGGCTGAAGCCGGACGCTTAACCGACTGCGCCACCCAGGCGCCCCTCAAGCAGCATTTAAAGAAGAGGTTTAAAAAAAAAAAAAAAATGTATAAATAAGAAACAAGCACCAGAAAAAAATTTTTTAAAAATGAAATAAGAACAGAGAGTAGAATGAGATCCATGAAGTCTTACTCAATTACTAAGTAAACCATACACTGGACTGTAATCTTCCTAACTGACAAAGCCAAAATAGAAATATAATCAAGCAAAGAAATCTTAAGGCTGAACAATAAAGACACAGGATCCTGAGAAATTTAACAGATCAAAGTCTCAACAGCAATCCTGTAACAAATGAAGTAACGATTTTATAAGGTAAGAAATTCAGCCAGAAACTCATTGCTGGAGCTGAGACTTGCCCTCTGGACTAATGCAACCCATGTAATGTTCTTTCTTTCCTGCATTCAACAAAAGTTTCTTGAATGCTACCTACACGCCAGGTGCAGAGGACACAATGATAAACAGGATACAGCCTGGCTGCAAGAAGCTGGTGACATGGTCTCTGGAATCTAGTGGGGGAAGGCATACATATAAACAACTATCACATCCTGAGACAACAGCTGTGGGTCCCTGATCCCAGCACAGAACTCCCACCAAGCACATTATGGTTGGGAATCTTGACCTTAAGGAACAGAAATTCCCTGTGGTGGTTAAGGAAAAGTGGCAATTTCAGCTAAGGACAGAGATGTGCCCTGTGTCTGACAAAATCCAAGGACAGGGACACTGCCAGACCTTAGGACTGGACTATAACAAGACGGGAGTGTGGTCCATTTTCACAAGACCCCAGGGAGCTCATATGCACATTAAAGTTTGAGATGCACTGCTGTGGGGAATCTGGAAGTTTACTCTCTCTCTCAGATCTGAACACGTGCCTCATTCTTCTCTTTCCCTGTAGGCTGGTTTCTTCTGCTCTCTCACCCACAACAGAAACCATGGCTACCAGGCACATGCCTACATCTCAGGGTGACATGTGGCTCCCTCTTTCCCAGTCCCAGTTCTAAATTACTGGTAGAGGCCTCTGACTGGTGCAGACTTGGTCAGGTGTTCATCTGTGGACCAATCAGCTACGCCCAAGGAACATGACCTCATAGAACAGAAATGGCTACTGGGAACCGTATCCTGGGGCAATGGGTGGAAGGTGAATTCTGAGAAGAGAGAAGGGTTCAGACAGCCAACCCAAGAGGTGCACATTAAACGCTCATGGGATTCATGTTGGGGTGGAAGCAGAGCATGCTGGTAATAAGCACAGGCTCTGAGGTCACACTGCCTGTATTCCACTACTTTTGCGTTGTATGGCCTTGGGCAAGTTACTTAAACCATAGCCTCCTCTTCTTCATCTGGAAATAAATGGAAATGAATAATAGGATCTACTTCATCAGGTATCAGTGAAGCTTGAATGAAATAATGCACATCAGACAGTTAGACAATGCCTAGTAACAAAGCAAGCACTCAATAAATATCAACTATCATTATTATTACTGGCGATGGAGGCAATGATGATGACCTCTAGACAACATCAGCGTAATCAAGCCAATCAATTTCCTCTTTGACAAGTCTAGTGGTTTCTAAGGAAATCCAGACCATAATCTCTGAATTCATTTCTTTGTACTTTGTCATTTTCAACCATAACTTTGATACCATTAGTTTCCTTTTGGTGTCCATTCATCCATTCAACATCCAAGTATGTCCTGCATGGCTACTGAACTGGGGACATAACAAAGACACAAAAGTCCTGCCCTGGAGAAACTGACGATCCATTCTTTCCCCAAAGCACAGGGCACATACAACCAATGGTCCTAGAGGGAACTTTATGGAGGTGACCTTAAGAAGACATGGGCATAGCATTAAATGATGTTGAGCTGCAATGAGAGCTAGTCCCTATAGAGTTTCCTACTGTTATAACAAATTGACACAAACTCATTGGCTTAAAACAATAAAAGTATATTCTCTCACAATTCTGGACACCAGAAATCGAAAATCAAGGTGGCAGCAGGATCTGTTCCCTCTGCAGGCTCTGAGGGAGAACCCATTCCATGCCTTCCCTGTAGGTGCGGGCAATTTTTGGCATCTCTTGGCTTATAGACACATCACTCTACTCTCTGCTTCTGTCTTCACACGGGCTTTCCTTCTCTGCATCTGTCTCAAATCTCCCTCTCTTTTGTCTTATCAGGACACCAATCATTGGATTTAGGGCCACTCTAAATCAAGATGATCTCATCCAGAAATCCTTAACTTAATTACATCTATAAAGAAGACCTTATTTCCAAATAAGGTCATGTTCTCAGGTACCTTGGGTTAGGACTTGAACACACCTTTTGGGGGATACTATTCAATCTAGTATAGTCCCCTTCTGACTCTCCTGCAGTCTTCCTAATTACATCAAGGAGAAAGTTTCTGTCTGTGAATGCAATGTCCTTAACATCTCTTTAAAGCTGGCCAGCCTCCATGTTTAAGCCCAGCTGAACTCTGGCTCTGATCCTTGAGCTTGCAAAGGTACCAAGCTAGGGTCACATGTGGCTTTGTTTTTATATTTCTTTTTATAGTTACCTTCCATTTTTGACTACTGAAGCTGGTTGTCATTTTTCTGTTGTTTCTTTTTTGAAATAGATATAATTAAATTGAAAAGTATATTGGGTTAAAAATAGCAAGCAATTAACAAGTAGGGGGGATACATGCAAAAAATTTACATAGTGTTAGAAAAAGACCAATGTCTCCCATTTGTCCCCCAAGATCTACTCTTTATCCTTCTCTACTCTGCTCTCTGCCCCAGAAATGGACCTTGACAAATGCCATTAAGGAATCCCCTTGCCCCTAGGCTTCACAATAATGCAGAGGAAGAGACAAGCGAGGTTGGGATATTATGCCCCATCCCCTTTCCAGGTCACCACACATCAATTTCCTTCAGGATTCCACCAACCACTTCTTCCCTGACCTCTCCAGACCCACTTTCCTTATACCCTGCCATACCTATATCCCATTATTAAAGCTGCCTTGAATTATCCTAATATGAGTATGTCGGCTGTTTCCTGCTGGGGTCTTAACTGAAATAGGGAATGACACAAGTTCAAGAAAAGTCATGAAAATTCCATTTCCTCTAACTTTGAGGTTGTCAAAAGCAATAAGGGTACACATTTTCTGAGCTGAGAAGATCTTAGTATTGAGTCTGTCTCTCTCTGTCTCTCTCTCTCTCTCTCTCTCTCTCTGTCTCTGTCTCTGTATCTCTCTCTCTGTCTCACATATACACACACACCTTCTGATCTCTGCTGATCACAAACCAACCCATGGAGCTCTTAATGACCCTATATCTAAGTCAGCAACTAAGCAGATGACACATCCCCAAGAAGAGTGCCAGAACCACACCAACACCATCCATGGCTGCCTGGCTGAGGCTGACAAGTGGCTCATGTGGCAGGAGTCTGAGAAGCTCCCCTGAGATGGGACTGGGATCTCCACTCCTTCCAACCTGTCCTGGTACCTTCAGAATCAATGACACGGCCAGAGGTTTGTCCTATGGGCAGGGCAGCACCTAACACAGCATGCTCTAAAAAGAAAATAGATGTCCTACACAAATAGGGCATTGGATAAAAGGGGCTGGACATATCACACTTTGTACAGAGGTTAAGGTCTGAAAAGCAGCTTGAGATGAAGAGAACAATGATAATAGCTCCAATGCAGTGATCCCTCCTCCCCCAGGCCCTGCACTACATGTCCTGCCTCACTTAATGGGTATAGTGGCCCTGGTTGGGGGGGGGGGGGCACTACTATAAATCCATGGCACACAAGAAACCTGGGGTTTGCCTCAGGTCACACAGCCTAAAAGTGGTGCAGGCAGGGTTGTAATTAAGTCTATCACTTTCCAAGATTGGATCAGACTGCAGCAAGAGAGAGAGAGAGAGTGAAAAACAGTGGAGAGAGAGAGAGATACGGTGGTGGATCCAAAGCCAGTCCTCAGGGTCTGACCAAGAAAGACTCATCCTCCAGGGCCAGTAATCATTAGCAATGCCACCTGGATCGGCACCCACACTGCCTCCATTCATCCGACTCTGTGTGCACCCCCCAGTCTCCTCACTAATGACACTGCTCTGAGATTATGTGTGGCATAGTACCCTGGCACCTCATGCAGCCATGCAAGCACACATTATCCTCACACACCCCAGAGGAGTGCTCAGCTGTGCACAGCACACAGCAAAGCGTTTTATTCCTCAGTGGGAAATCAGTTTCCAGCCTGGGTTTCCAGCAGAAAGTGGCTCTTCTCACCAAAGTGACTTTAAAATGTGTCTCCCTTAAAATCATGAATGATGGCACACGCTGACATCATGTGCCTCTTACCGTGATGCACTGAAAAGGACACAGCATCACTTGTGAGGTACTCCTGCCAAAAATGGCTCACTTGAATCGAGTCAGGAGGCAGCAATCAGACAAATCCATCCTGCATTTGCAAGTGGGACTTTCTGCCAAACATCTGACCTAGACTTTTTAAAAACGTGAATAGCATAAAACATACACACACAGGGGCACCTGGGTGGCTCAGTCGTTTATGCGTCTGACTTCAACTCAGGTCATGATCTCGTGGTTCATGGGTTCGAGCCCCCCGTCGGGCTCTGTGCTGACAGCTCAGAGCCTGGAGCCTGCTTCCGATTCTGTGTCTCCCTCTCTCTCTGCCTCTCCCCTGCTCGCACTCTGTCTCTCTCTCCCTCAAAATAAATAAACATTAAAAAAAAATTAAACACACACATACAGTGTCTCTCTCTCTCTCTCTCTCTCTCTCTCTCTCTCTCTCTCTCTCTCTCTCTCACACACACACACACACAGTCACACACACACATATACATGCATACACACATACAGACACACACAGACACACACCTACGTACACCCACTCACACACATACACACACACACACAAAGGCTGGAGAATTTCCTTAGAGTAAAGAAGTCCTTAAAAATGTGAAAACTTGGGGCGCCTGGGTGGCGCAGTCGGTTACGCGTCCGACTTCAGCCAGGTCACGATCTCGCGGTCCGGGAGTTCGAGCCCCGCGTCAGGCTCTGGGCTGATGGCTCAGAGCCTGGAGCCTGTTTCTGATTCTGTGTCTCCCTCTCTCTCTGCCCCTCCCCCGTTCACGCTCTGTCTCTCTCTGTCCCAAAAAAATAAATAAACGTTGAAAAAAAAATTTTTTAAAAATGTGAAAACTTAATGTAACATATTGCCTTTGACTAGATGCTAGATTTTTTAAAACAGCCAGATAGAATATTAGGACAATTGGGGAATTTAGCTATGGAGTATATATTAAATAAGAGTATTATATCATCATTAAATTTCTTGAGTGTGATCATTAAATTGTGGTCATGGGGTAAATGTCATTGATCTTTGTGATCAAGTGTTCAATGGTGAAGTGTGGTAGTATCTGCTACTTACTCTAAACTTAGTTTAATAAAAAATATATGTGCATGTATGTAGAGAGAGAGAGAGAAATCCAATAAGGGAGAGTATTTAACAATTGATGAAGATCATATAGATACTCACTGAACTGTGTTTGTAACTTTTCTGTAGGTCTAAAATTTTTTGAGATAAAAAGTTGGGAGAAAGACACCTAGAAGTGGAACCACTGGGTTTTATGGTAAAATACATGCTAAACTAACTGTTTTTCTTACATCAAACTGTTTTCCACAGCAACTATACTATTTTACATTCCCACCTGCAATGTATGAGGTTCCAATTTTTCCATATTCTCACAGTACTTGATACAGTCTCATCTTCTCCATTACAGCCATCCGAGTAGTATCTCAGTGTGGTTTTGATTTGCATTCGCCCCATGGACTAATGATGTTTAGCATCTTTTCATGTGCTCATTGGCCATTGGTATATCTTGACAGAAGAGCCCTAAAATACGATTGTGGCGACGGTTGTACAACTCTGTAAATTTACTAAAAAGCATTGAATTGTGCATTCGCAATGAGTGAATTTTATAGTATGTAAAGTGTACTTCAAAAAAGCTGCTTTTTTTAAGGAGGAAGAAATAAAACAGTCAATACCATTTCCATTGCAGGAGAAACCCAAGCACTCATAATGACAGTGTACTCATGGCTGAATTCTCAAAGACAACAATGATGCCACTGAGAGAAATAATGAGGGTCACACAAGCAGAGTCCCCATACCTGGGAGATAAATGTGTAAGCTGACTTCCTCCCTCAGCCACGTTAGCTGGAGGTTCTCATCAGTTCCTAAGTCCACAGGCATAAAGGACATTGCACACAAGTCTCTATCGCGGGGAAAGCTTTAACCATTTTCAACAAAACTTTTGTCATCATTATAGAACCTTAGTTAAAGGTATGCCATCAGGGGCGCCTGGGTGGCGCAGTCGGTTAAGCATCCGACTTCAGCCAGGTCACGATCTCGCGGTCTGTGAGTTCGAGCCCCACGTCAGGCTCTGGGCTGATGGCTCGGAGCCTGGAGCCTGTTTCCGATTCTGTGTCTCCCTCTCTCTCTGCCCCTCCCCCATTCATGCTCTGTCTCTCTCTGTCCCAAAAATAAATAAACGTTAAAAAAAAAAAATTAAAAAAAAAAAAAAGTATGCCATCACACAAAGTCCAGGGGGCTGTGAGACCCACCCTGAGCTCCATCACTAATGGCAATTTTACAAGATGGTTAAGACTCTGGTGTCACACAGTCCCAAGTTCAAGTCCTGCCTTTCCCTCCCACTAGCCATGCGACCCTAACCCCTTAACCCCTCTGAGCCTCACTTGCCTTTTCTTTAAAGAGAACATGGTGAATGAACATAAGTTACAGGGTGTTTGGAAGATAAAATGACACCATACATGTTAAAGCCCTGGCATAGGACTCAACGGATAACAACTATTATCATTTATTGAACAAATACCTGTAAAGTGCTTAGAGCAGTGCATGGACATAGTAAGGTGAAATAAATCACTAATGTGTTATTGATGCAGTCAAGATCCTGACTCCCATTTGAGCAGAATCAGGGCAGTAGTCTCCCCTTAGAGACTCTTATCTTAACAAGGCTTGTCTAGGTCACCTTCTCCCACCAGCAAAGCACCTGGTTCAGGACTGGTGCTTAATAAATGTTGGATGAGTGAGCAATGGCTTTTGGTACAACCACAAATTGCAGCTAATGTTCCTACACCCACCATGTGCAGGGCAGTCTGATGAGCTCATTTATTCTTCAAGGTGGCACACTTCACAGAAGTGGGACTGAGGCTCTGGTAGACTGAGCAACTTTCAGAAAGACACACACACATCTAGCAAATAGTAAAGGTGACATGAGAACCAAACACAACACCCTTAACCATCACAGGGTCCTGGGGATGCCTCAACTCCTATCCCTGGAATGGGTGAGTCTGACACACCCCATGTATCATCGAGATCAGACAGCATTTATGAGAACATCCTCTACGGAGGAAAGAACCCATGTTCTGGTCACCAGACAGCCAACAATATGCTTCGCGCCCCATTTGCCTCCAAACTTATGAGCTTCCTGTCAACACTCAGAGCCGGTCTGGGTTTCTCATGACAAAAAGGCTCCCAAATTATTCTCCTGACCAGACAGCCGCTGTTTCCCAGTTAATTCTAACAGCAAGTGCATACATTATGCACACGCAGGGAACCAAAACCCCCTGAAAAAAAAATTATTTTTCTTGAAAGTTAAAAGATCCCACTTCTACCCGGGGCTTTCATTTCCTCTTGCTCAAACGGCAGTTCTATTAAAGCCAAATTACACCACAGAAATGACTGTGGAGTGTACATCAGCAGATCAATTTATTTAATTAGCCTGGGTAATTATAGAGGAGTGAAAAATGCCTTGTGGTGGGAACAAACACAGGCGAGTGGGAACTGGAGGACGGTGAAAATGCGATTCCCAGCCAGGGAGAAGATCCACATGGCGGGGCTGCTTCCTGTAGCTTCTGCAGGCACTGTGGGGAGCGCCAAGGTAGCCCCAGCCCAGCCTGGCTCCAGGGTCCCACCAGACCCAGAGATCCACAGCGGTGGTTTTTAAACCATTCAGAGGCAGGGAGGTTCTCTTTTCTTTCTTTTTTTTGTGTTAAAAATATATAACATGCCACAACCCTCTTAAATTTTTAAGTGTACAATTCAGTATTGTTAACTATAGGCACAATGTGTGTGGTACAGCAGATCTTTAGAATGTACTCATCTTGCATAACTGAAACTTTATACCCATGGAACAGCAAATCTCCTTTCAACCACCATCACACTATGTGCTCCTAACAGTTTGACCATTTCAGATTCCACTTATAAGTAGAATCATGTGCCATTTGTCCTTATGTGATTGGGTTATTTCACTTAGTATAATGTCATCCAAGTTCACCCATGTTGTTACATATGGCAGGAATCCCTTATTTTTTAAAAGAGTTTTTTAATGTTTTTTTTATTTATTTTTGACAGAGAGAGAGAGCGTGAGCTGGGGAGGGGCAGAGATAGAGATACACACAGCAGGCTCCAGGCTCTGAGCTGTCAGCAAAGAGCCCGACACAGAGGCTCAAACTCGTGAACCTCGAGGTCGTGACCTGAGCCAAAGTCAGCCCTTCAACAGGCTGAGCCACCCAAGTGCCCCAGGAATCCCTTTTTTTTTTTTAAACTGAAGAATATTCCATTGTAGATAAGAACAGTTGATGAGGATGTAAAGAACTGGAACCTTTGTGCACTGTTGGAATGAATGTAAAATCATGGAGCTGCTTGGAAAACAGTATGGAGTTTGCTCAAAAAATTACAAATAAAACAACGATATGATCCAGCAATCCTGCTTCTGGATATATATCAAAAAAAAAAAAACTGAAATCAGGATCTCAGAGACATATCTGCACTCCCATGTTCACTGCAGCATTCTTCACAATAGTCAAGATATGGAAACAACCCAAGCGTCTGTCAATAGATGAATGCTAAGAAGAGGCAATGAGGTTTTCAAAGCAGCACTCGGTGCAGGAATTTTTACAAACTGGTTCTCTCCTCAGAAAAGGAATCTTCATTCTTAACCAACATGCAGAGAGCACACACCCATTAAATACATTTATTGAGTGCCTACTGTTAGCATAACTACTTGTTTCACGTTTGTCTCTGCTGTCAGGCTGTAACTCTGTGTGTACAGGGACAGGCCAAGATTGAGGGCAAGTGCAATGAAGGCAGCTGGTCTGAGTCTGAGCACAAGCTCCACCACTGCCTGGATGTGTGAACTTGGGTAAGTTGCTCAATCTCTCAATGCCTCAGTTTCCTCAACTATAAATAGGTGTGGTAATAGTGCCTATTTCATGTGGCTATTGAAATAAAATATTATTTGCAAAACACCTTAATACGGTGTGTGACACACAGTGAGATCCAATGGCTAGTAATCAATATATATCCAATGAACTTTTGATGGGTGGATGGGTGGGGGATAGGACAAGATGAAATGAGATAGATGAAAGGATAGATGAATGGGGTGGTAGATGACTGGGAGGATGGATGGATGAATGGATGGATGGATGGAACACTCTTGATGATGGATGGATGGATGGATGGATGGATGGATGGATGGATGATGGGCAAGTGAATGGGTGCCTGGATGGACTAGTGGGTGGATGGGCCAGTGTAAAGATGGGTGGGAGAGTGGGTCGATAGAGGGATGTGGAAAAAATAAGATAAAATGGGGTAGATGAGACAATGGATGTGTGGGTGGGAGATGGATGCATGGGCAGATAGATGACTGGGAGGATGGATGGATGGATAGATGGATGGATGGGTATAACAGTGGGTGGGTGAGTATATGGATGGAAGGATGTGGGAAGACATAGAATAAAATGAAGTAGATGACAGGATGGATGAGTTGTGGTGGGTAGATGGGTGGATAGGCAGATGAATGGCTGGGTAGATACATGACTGGGAGGATGGGTGGAGGGGTAGATGGGCAATGAATGAATAATATTTTCTAGGTGTATAGTATCAATAGGAAGACATATGACATGATCCTTGCCTTCAGTGATAATTATTATCTCCCGTGTGTCTAGTATTTATCTTTCATAAAGAGGCTTCTTTGTACTCTATCTCACATAGACTAATAATTCTGTTTTACAGAAGATGAGAGAATGACTCAAGGAGTATAGGTTCATGCATTCTTTCAGCAAGTATTTGTTAAGCACCTGCTATCAGACACTCCATGCACAGATACAGCACCAAACAAAACAAACAGAAATCCCTGCCTCCAAGAAGCCTACACTCTAGTTGGGAGAGACAGACGATAACAGACAAATAAGGAGAATATATAATATATAAGAGGGTGAGATATTCTATGAAGAAGCAGGTAGCAGGTAGACAGAGTACAAGGTACCGGAAGTCAGATGGAATTGCAATTTATTTTACTTTTTTGATGTTTATTTTTATTTTTGAGAGAGAGTGTGTGACCAGGGGAGGGACAGAGAGAGACAGGGACACAGGATCCCAAGCAGGCTTCACACGGACAGCAGCAAGCCCAACGTGGGGTTCAAACCCACAAACCGTGGGATCATGACCTGAGCTGAAGTCAGATGCTCCACTGACCAAGTCACCCCGGTGCCCGTAACTGCAACTTTTAACAGGACACCCAGGTAAGATCTCACTGCAAAAGTGTTGCTTCGGCAAAGACCTAAAGAAGGTGAGAGAGCAAGCCAAACGGGTGTCTGGGGGAAGGGCTTTCCAGGCAGAAGGAGCCGCATATGCAAAAGCCAGGTATCAGTGAGGAGGCACTAACCATGTGCCAGGTCCTGTTGTAAGTGCTAAATATACAATCAGATATTTAAGCTTCACACCAGCTCCTGAGGGAGGTGCTATTTTCATCCCCACTCTGCAGATGGGAAAACTAAGGAACAAAAAGATGCACACTCTTGATGAATGAGCTGCAACTGGGCCAAAGCAGCTCAGCTCCAGAGACCACATTCGTCACCATTCTATCCTGCAACAAGCCAGGGCCATGCCTTAGAAAACAGCAAAGCCAGGAATTGATCTAATTCCCCTCCCATCACATGTTCCACTCCACTGTGCCGCATTTAAAACCCAGAAAGAAGGAGGCAAGACATGCACACAGGAAAAAAGCAAATGACAAATGCAAGGGTCAGGAGGGAGCACCAGATGAAGCATGACGTGAAGACTGACATTTGTTAAAGAAACAAAAGGCCTTTGCTCTGGCTATCACCTCTCTCTGTACACCACCCTCTCCTCATCCATCACGTGAAATCCTATGCAACCCTTGGGACGTGGTTCAAATGTCATCACTTCTCTGTAGTTCTCTACAAATTAATTCCTCCCTCAATTTTTCTCCCATGACAATTTCTATAATGATAATGATTTAAATCAGACACTTTCTGGGCGCTAAAGATGTGCCAGGCGTGTGCTCACTAATTCTGATTACAGTCCTAGAAGACAGGCAATATTCTACTCCTGATCTCATAGATGGGTATCCTAAGAACAGAGACTTGGACTTACACAAGGACATATGGAGAGAAAGGACCAGATGCAGGATTTGGACACCCATCTGTCTCCAGAACCCAGGAGCTCTGCAGAGGTGATGCAGTTTGTCAGTTACCTGTGTGCCTGTCAGTCTCTGTCACCATGCTGCCAGCTCCTGGAAGGCAAAGAGCTTTTGAGCTTCCAAGTCTCAGCACAGATCCCAAAATGCACAAAGTAAGCATTTGGTGACTGTCCTCTACACCACGCTGCTCCTATGTCTCAGAGAAAGCAAGTTTCCCTGGTAGTTTCATGTGGGCATAATTAGCAAACGGGTTTCTTCCACACAATATGGTTGGGGAGCTTCTGGAAGGTCAAACTATCCTAAAATATCACCCCTGCCAGTCCTCCAAAGTCTCATTAATATCATTCCTGAAAGTCTAGGCATTATGTTCAGAAGGCCCCTTGTTAAAATGTGAACTGAAGCGGGGCAAAGGCGGTGTGTGACGTATTAACCCATTGGCTTCCATGACATTCTCCCATACACTGGAGGGAAATTCCCTCCACTGAGTGAGTGACGCCTGTGTGCACAAGAAGCCCCACGGGCAGGGCCAAATACAGACTCAATAATTACGTCTTCATAATGCTGCTGCCTCACATGAACAGAAATCCCCCACTGAGGGGCAGGGACAGAGAGCTGTGCCCATGGTTTGGGAACCACTAACTCTGATCTGAAGCTCATAGTTTGGCTATTGGTGAAACTGGGGGGTGTTCGATCAACCCCAGCACACGTTACATACATAAATATAAATGTGGGCTTCAGTATGGATCTGAACAGGGTGTTTAGTGTTATCTTGTTTTGAGGAGTACTGTGGGGAGGAGAGAAATGAGGAGGATACAGGGGAGGGCCTGGTGCCTTTTTCTCAAGGAGCTCCTTGGCCTGTCTTGGATTTGGCAAGACTCTGGGCCCCAGTGGAGCTGCTATGGGGCTTAGGTAACAAAGTACAGTGAAAACTGAGGAGATACTGGTCCCCTCTCAGTACAGAGAACAGCCCTGCCTCTCATTCAGGGACAGGCAGTTTGAGGAGCAGCAAGAGGCAACCTCCTTGGGCACGGACAGGGACATCCTCATGATGGTGACTGCAATGAGCAAGAAGGCAAATGGGCATTTGTAAAGCCCAAATACTGGGAGGAAAAGGAATTTTACAAAGTGGCACCTGGATGTTCCATGTATACAGACTGAGGCAAAAATACGAACTTGGGGTTACTGATATTAACATGTCTCCATCCATATCACCAGTGATAAAATCTGGAGATTTTGTATAATACTCCTATTTCCTTAGAAGCTTATGTACTGCAAATGTTTTTTAAATAAAGTTGGAGATTTTTGCTTCCTTTTTTCAATAAAGTTATATTTTGCCAACAAAAACTGTGCAAAATCTCAAAGGCTATAATTTGGAATACAGATAAAATCCATGTTGAAGCTGGAGACTCCAAGCAACTTTCCCAACATGACCTGCTGTCAAGATGTCCTCATGATGGAGATAAAGTCTCTACAAGGGAAAATGGCCTTTTAGGTATGAAATCTGTAAACCTAAATGAGACAAAAATATCATAGGACACTGAACTGGTAAGTTTTTAATTGGTAAGGGGGTGGAGGTATTTAAGGAAGAACAAGATAAGAAACATCCAATGAAGGTAATTTAGTTGGGCACACCACACTTTTATTGCATGGGAAGAATTTTTTTTTTTAGCTTGATCTCCAACCAGGTGATTTTGGAAGCCAAAAGGAATGAACCTTACAATGACACAGGTGTTGTAGAACACAGAGCTGTCCAAAGGACATGGGCACTTGGGTTATTGAAGAGGGAAGCTGCAGGCCATGGACACAGAAATCCCAAGCCTAGTGATGGGTAAACAGCAGCAGGTGTCTGCAGAGGGGGCCAGGGGAAAACAAAAGTCCACAGAAACACTGAAGATAAAGACTCAGTTCTTAAGGTGAACCCTAGAAAAAGTGACTGATACAGGTATCTTTACTTCTCCAAAAACACCAATGCGATCCTGACATAAACATTTCCACCACACTCCAGCATAGACAAGCATGGGAAAGAAGGTTGTACTGTAGAAGGCATCAGCAGGACATGCAAGACCAGGCCTGAAGAAATACTGATCTCTCATTTACATTGTTCAAGAATTTTTACCATTTTCCTAAAGAGAAACAAGCATACATTTGTAACAGAAATCCACTGCATAGAATATACATTACAAAAATAAGTACCCCTATGTGAACTATTTAGTAAAATGTATAGGTTATCACTCCAGGATATGAGTGCCATAATTATCAAATAACGCTTTTGCCATTCCAAGAAGTCCTGAGTTGAATAATCCTCCAAATATTATTAGATACAAATATAGGAACCATGTAAACCTTATTTCACTATTTATTTGAGGAAGTGGTACCAAGAGTGTATTTGTATCAGTAGGATGCATTTGCATGAAAGTAATTTTTTAAATCTCAGAAAAAATTAAAATATTAAAGAGAATTTAATGACTCTTTAACTGAAAAGTATGGTGGTAGGACTGCAGGTCTGATTTGATCAAGCAACAGTATCACCACACTCTCTTTCCTCTCTCTACTCCACTTCTTGGGGACCAGATGGATATAAAAGCAACTAGAACCACATGCTCCCTTACTTATGCCTGGCAGAGGAAGAACAAAGTCCTGAGCCTCGTTCTGATTGGGCCATTCTAAGTTGTGTGTCCACTCCTTATCAATAAATGTAGTTATGGAATGCCATTGATTACCATGCCCACCCTTGAACCAATCATTGGAGTACAGGAAAAGGGAATTACCCAGATTTCTTGGTCTAATCAGAACTCTTCCCTAGATATGGGGTTTGGGTCCCTCCCTACACACACATACACACACACACACACACACACACACACACACACACACAAATTGCATGGCTCTCCTGTATGATAGGGGAGTAGTAGGTGTTAGAGAAACAGCTACATGTCCATAATAAGAAAAATCAACTAACAGTCATTATGCTGGAGGTTGCTTTACCAATCCTATTTAGGGTCTGAATGTACATCAAGGAGGCCAAAAGACATGAAATGAGGAAATGAGCTTTGGGAGGCAGATAGGTGACCGCTCAAGTCTTTTTTCACGAAGCAGTCTAGGACCAGCTCTGCTTCCCCAGGGCAGAAGGGAGACCTCTTTTCAAGGGGAAGTAGGAACACTTAGCATCTTTAAATCCTTTCCCTGTCCCAGAGCTTGAGTGAAAAGGTCTATAGGCATTGCCTCATTTGCACGTTGCAAAAGAACAGTGTAAAGTAGGAAATGTTACCATCCTCCTTTTACAAATATACCAAGGTCCATGCAGGTTAGACGAAGTTCCCAGAATCTCAGAATAGGAAGGGTTGGAGTCCAAGCCTTCTGTATCTAGAGACTGAGACATTAACGACAAACCCCACTACCTGCAGGGACCCTCCTCTGCAAAAGGCTGCCGTAGCTATTTGCCTTTAACAGAGTCATCCAAAGCCTAGGACTTATCACCATAGTAGATCCAAGTTTCTAAAGCCAAGGCTGCTTGAGTCTTCTCAAATCTCAGCTACAGAGACCACCTTTGCAGCTGGTGGTGACGCTGGGCATCAGCAAAACTACTGTATGAGGGGAAAAGGCAGATAAAAACAAAGCAATCAGAAGGTGAAAAATTATGCCTGCCCAGTAAATCAACTTGTACCACCCGCCCCAAGCTTTGAAATAAAAATTCAGACAAGGGCTGCACTAAAGGACACAACCAGGACTGTGCCCACCAACAACTCATTTCCCATGCAAAGGGAGGGGACAAGACTTGGCATGTTCTCTTACCAAAAGGCCAGTTCAAATCTCACTTCCTTCAGAATGTCCTCCATGACCACAGTCTGGGTAGAGAGCCTTCCCCTTTTGAAAACTCTGTTAGACAATTTACCCAGCAGTTCTACTGGGGAGTCTAACCAGCCCCACAATCTGAATACAACCCAAAAAGAACTCCATATCATCTCCCCAAAATGTCCCTGTTCCAGCCTCCTCCATCTCCATAAATGGAGCCACCATTTGCCCACTGGCTCAAGCAAGACCAGATGTATAATGTGCAGGACCCAGTGCAAAATGAAGTTCGAGACCCCCTGTTTAAAAAATTATTAAGAATTTCAAGAATTATCAACAGCAGAGCATTAAACCAAGCACTGGGCCCTTCTGAGATTTGGGCCCCATGCCACTATAGTTTTTATGCCCATGAAGCTGGCCCTGGGCTCAAGTCAAAAACCTATGAGATATGTCCATTTCTCTCCCCACCCCACATCCAATCGATCAGCAAGTCTCATCAGCAAGCTCCAACTCTACATATATCCCAGCGATGCCTGGGTGACTCAGTCAGTTGAGCGTATGACTCTTGATTGCAGCTCAGGTCATGATCCCAGGGTCATGGGATCAAGCCCCACATTGGCTCTGCACTGAGCATGGAGACTGCTTGGGATTCTCTCTGTCTGTCTGTCTCTCTCTCTCTGTCTGTCTCTCACTCTCTCCCAAAATAAATAAATAAACATGTTTAAATACAAAAATAAAAAATATGTATCCCAAATCCAACCACTTTTCCACTAGTTCTGTCATGACTGTCTCACTATAGCCACCAGGATCTCCTGGATTGTACTGCAATAACCTTCTAAGCAGGCTCCTTGGTTGTCTCTTGCTCCCAAAAGCCTACTCTTCAAACAGCAGCCAGTGTAACTGTTCAACATGAATCAGACTATGTCATTCCCTACCCAAGACTCTCCAATGGCTTCCCATTGGGCTTAAAGCAAATCTCAACTCCTTACCATGATCTAAGACGCCCTGCACGATCTGCTCCTCAACACTTTCTCCAACCTCACCTTCGGCTACGCCTCTTTCACTCCCCCTGCTCCAGCTGCACTGGCCTCCTCACTGGACCTTAAACACACCAAGCTTATTTCTACCTGCTGACTTTTACACTTGCTGTTGCCTCAACCTGGAACACTCTCCCCAGATAGTCACGCACATTAAGGTTGTTTAGTTGCCTTATACCATGTTGTTCTCTGCACAACTGCCATCTCTTCAGAGAGGACTGCCTTAAGATCTTTTTCTCTCTTCCCATTTAACCAGCTTTATTTTTCTCCTGGGTACGTATTACCACCCAGAATTGTCTGATTTGTTTGTTGCGCTTGCTTGTCATTTTTGTCACCCATACTAAAGTAGGAATTTGACCTGTCTTGTGTACTTTTTTTAGTGTTTATTTATTTTTGAGAAAGAGAAAGTGAGCAGGGAGGGGCAGAAAGAGAAGCTGAGACAGAGGATCCAAAGCGGGTTCTGCACTAAGAGCAAAGAGCCCTATGTGGGGCTTGAACTCACAAACTGTAAGGTCATGACCAGAGCCAAAGTCAGATGCTTAATCGACTGAGACATCCAGGCACCCCTGTCTTGTGTTATTTATTCATCACTGTGTCTCCAGAACCTTGGACAGTGCTTGGCATATGGTGAATATTTTATAAATGAATTAATTAAATTAATTATGTGCTACATTAAGTTATTGGTTGCCTTAATTTATATCAACTTTAACAGAAATTAAACTAGGGGAACTAGGGCCAGTTCACATTTCTAAAACCTTCAAAACAATGAACTCAATTCCACCTATAAATTAGATGCTTCATAAATGCGTTCATTAACTCTTATCAAAAACTCTTATTCTCCTTGTTCAGGAATAACAGATTTCATCACTCCCAATGATACACCCATGGCAGGCATCACTAATAGATCATAGAATTTTTTCCCATTAACCCAGGACATAGCCTCAGAAATCCTTCTCAAAACAGCCTTCTAAGAAAGCTTGACTAACGATACAAGTTTATGCTTAAGGCAATATTGTTTTGGCATCTCTATTCTAACTGACAATATGAGGAAACAGTTCTGAAAATCACTAATCTGGTCTAACTGTCTCCCCTCACTCCAGTTTTTAATACCTGGTCTTCTTACAGAAGACAGCAAGTACATTAATGCAGCATGCAGTATGCTCTGGATTTAAGGACAAACAAGTACAATAAGCCTTAGATGTGGAAAATCACCTTTTGTCATAATTCAACCTACAGTAAGTTAGACTTCCGATGAAGAACTTTGCTTAAATATAATGCCAGAAAAATTAAATGGACGGATTACAAAGCTCAGATTCCTTATCCTAAGGTCATTCAAATCTAGTTCCATATTGATTTTACCAGCATTGCTTACTGGGAAAACAGACCACTTACCTTTCCCAGCTCATTTATGACCAGCTTGGAATTTAAACTTAGCACCACTCCAAAGTCTAATGGGATTCCCAGGGTCACATGAAATTTTGTATGTGGGTCCTCTCCTTCAGCCTCCCATCATCCTGCAGCCACCTTGGGTCCTATGGCCCCTTCTCAGGCCCCCAGGCGAGGAAAGCCCTCCCACTTAGCTCCCAGGGCACCCTTGTCTAAGTTTCAATGCCCCATACTGGAAAGTTCACATTCACCTTTGAACCATTTACACTACACATTTTTCTCCAAGGACTCACTGTCAAGGCCAGCTCCAGCCTTTGATGAAATCCGAGTTCTTTACCATAAACTAACATGACTCTGGTCAAAGGCAATAATTATTGCCTTTGTTAAGACCATTTGGTTGAAAGTGACAGAAATCCACCTGAACTGGTTTAAATTAGCACTTATGCTAACAGCAGTTATAACACACTAAATATTATGTAACAGTAATAACTCAGGCAACTCAATGATAGGAGAGGCAGATTCCAGGAGGAACTGGAAGGTAAAGCTGGAAAGCTATCACAAAGGTTTCTTTCACCATTTCTCGAAATAAAATGATCTTAAGTTTCTGCTTCTCCTCTCCAGGTCTCTTTCATTTTCTTTCTGCAAATCAGCTGTCCCCTCTTCTCCTTGGCAAGAAATGGTCAACTCTCAGCTCTCAAGTTCACACAAACATGAAGACAGAAATTAACCAGCATTTCTACTTCTCAATTACAAATTCCCAGGAGAAATCATCTTATTGGTCCAGCTTAGGCCATGTGCCCATCTCTGGTCCAATCAGTTATGGCCATGGAATAAAATCATGGCTACCAAGGCATATCATAGGAGGTTATGGTCTCATAGAAAAGGAACTGTCGCTTGAGAAGATTCTTCAAAAAATTAGCAACAACCATAGTGGCCAGCACTATCATTCCAGAAGCTTTCCTGCCTTGTGTCACCCTCTGTCCTTAGAAGAAGTTTATGTTATTTATATTCCAAAAATCCAGCCCCCTCCTTACCTTCTCAAAGTTTCTATCTTCAGTCACAAGCCATTTCTAGCTCTCAACTACTTGGTCAGCCATAGATAGAGCTCATGACCCTAAAGAAGAATTCATCTCTTCCAGAGTTACATTATCAATTCACTCCATTGACTCACAAAACCTAGAGGCAAAATGATCATGGTTTCCAAACAAGACATTCAACAATATTTATTAAGCACATATTTATTGAGCACATGCTCTATATCAGCTATTGTTCTGGGAACTAGGATATAGCAAAACTGACGGAAATATCAGGTTACATATTCTAATGAGGGGCTATTTCTGTACTTACTTGTGCAAAAAAGCCTTTAAAGCACCTATAAATTAATTCATACACTTAGCAAATCACCTTGTCTGAATATATTTTATGAAATCAGAACAGACTGGTTAAATCTGACACATGTGCTCACCAAAACCCAGGCAACACCCGGAAGAAAAGGAGAGGAAGTAGTCTTTGGGAAAACTCACCATTACACTTCTACAAAATCAAAAATACCTTAACGTATCCCAGGCCACCATCCCTGCATGGTAAAAATAGTTTCTCATAGACCCAGTCGACAGGCCCACAGGCCAAAGCCCAGTTAGAGGAAGTTTTTTCATCACCAGGACCATGTGCAATATCTAAACCCCAGACTGCTCCACACAGCTGTTCCCAGGTCAAGCCATCTCCCCAGCTCTGCAGAGTCCTCCTCTGCTCCCCACCCACTAAGAGAGTAAATACCAAGATTTTGGCTGCCTTCCTCCAGCTGCATTTGGAAAGCAATTAATTTGGCACCTCTTAAATCTCCCTGTGTTCCAGCTAGGAAGGTACTTATGGCTGTAGGACACAGCCAGTGAGAGAACAGAGGGCATCTCCTGTGGCCCAGTGGAGAAGGGAATGTATAAATCTATTAGTTCTGGCATCTGAGAAGATAAAGAAATCTTTCAAAAGCCACGAGCACCATTTAAAGTCCAACTGAAAGCTGTGATTTGAAGGCAAGGCTGGCCCAGGAGCTTATGCCTAAAGGAGAGAGGGCCAGCTCATCCAAGTCCTGTCGGGTCTGCAAACAGCTATTACCCATAGAAGGGTTATGCTCCTCTTCCAGCCTCATGAATAAACCATCACTACCAATCTCCACGGGCAGCCAAGCACACTTGCTTTATAGAGAAAGGCAAAGACAGAAATGGCCTGGCACGGGCCAGGAAGGAAGTTCAAGTGTGCACAGAGGCAGCAAGGCAAACTGCCCCCTGTCCATACCAGAAAGGCTGCAGAAGCAGGAGTCAAGCTGTCCACAGTCTTGACCCTAACGACCCACACATGCCAGAGCCATCTCTGAACCTGTAGAAGGGACAGCACTGCCATGCATGATCTCATCAAATCCTCAGAACAAGCCCATAAGAGAAGTCCAGTATCATCCCTGGTTTATAGATGAGAACACTAGGGACTCAGAGAGGGCACTAGCTTGTCCAGTATCACACCTATAATAAGAACACACTCCAGGGGCT
The DNA here is from genome assembly GCF_018350175.1 of Felis catus. NCBI lineage: Eukaryota > Metazoa > Chordata > Mammalia > Carnivora > Felidae > Felis > Felis catus. The sequence goes on from NC_058383.1 coordinate 36,757,504, forward strand.
GTATGAACTGAGAACGTATGCCCAGAACCACTGTCTCACAAGTGAGTGAAATGCCCAGGAAAAGAACCAGCCTCCAGCTTCCCTAGTCCTTGCCCATTTTTAGGGTTGCAGTGATGTCCCCCTCTGTCAGAGAGCAGCAGGATAGGCATCCTGTCCTTGATTATGCAGGCCCCCAAGATAAATTTTTAAGCATCTTAAAGAACAGATCAGCCCCAGCGCAGAAAGCACAGTAATAGGGAGTTCAGATTCTAAGGCCACACCTCCTGAGGTTAAATCTTCATTATGGTGCCTTGGGAAAGTCTGAGCCTTGGTTTTCTTACCTGTGGAATGGTGCTAATGATCACCTGTACATCTCAGCCTGTCTGGGAGAATTAGATGAAACAAGGAATGCCAAGGACTTGTTAGAATGCCTGAGTCAAAGAGTCCATAAATGGTAGATATTATCATCATCACTATGATCAACACCCCAAAGTTTCCATGGTCTCAGAACACCCTATGATAGGATCCATTCATTCTTCCATGCAACAAGTATTTAGTGAACACCCGCTAAGTGCCAGGCAGTCATGCTGCATCTAGTAAGTAAAGACAGACAGATGCAGTCCCTGCCCTCACCAGGCTTACCACCTGGTAAGAGAAACAAATAAAACTGAGTAACTAACTAACTAACTAACTTTTTTCATTTTGTCTTCTAATCTGGTTGCTCATGTGTAATGGAAAAAATAAAGAAGATGACAGAACCACTGCCCTCCAAGGCCCCCAAATGATGGGGAAAAACAGCTTCTACTTTTCTCCCTCTTCAATCTAATCCCCTGGAAAACTCAGAAACCCCCAGATCTTCACCTCTGTCCCATATCAGCAAGCCTCAAGCTCCAATCCATTCAATAATTAACCCAACAAATAAACTAAAAGGCTAATATCTTGATATATTGTGAATTCCTTTCTACCTGTTAAAAAAGGGAAAGAACCCAAATTTTAAAATTGCAAAAGGGGTGACCTGGCAGTTTAGTGGGGAAAATCACAAAAGAGGTAAAAAACTTGGTAATACTTGGTATTGGCAAGGTTGTGAGGGAAAAGATCATCCCAAACACTGTTGGTGAGAAGAGAAATTAAAATAATTTTTGGAGGTCATTTTGGCAGAGTTTATTAAAACTGAAATTATTCATAGCTTTGACCTACCAAAGGAAGTCCACCAAGCATCTATCCTATAGGAAATTAAAAGAAAGTGAACAAAACTACTTTTTCAATGCTATTCATTAGAGCCTCATTTATAATAACAAAAATAAAATAGGAAACAAGCTAAGTATTCATCAATGGAGAAGTGTTTTTTTAAAAAGCTTAATACACTCATTCACACAATACAATGCTATGCACCTGTTTCAAAAATTGAGTTACCTCTGCAGATAAAGAGATCTGTAATATACTGCTAAGTGGAAAAAGCAAATGTCAGGACAACATGGATGATATTAACATGTTTTTGTAATTGTGCATATGGGCATTATGTTAGGAAAGGAAAAAAATCTAGAAAATCCCTACCAAACTGTTAGAAATAGTTACTTCTCTGTTTTTACCTTCTACATTGCTGAGAGGTTTTTTTTTAATTATTATAAATTAACACACAGCACTCTTACAATTTAAAAAAAAATGATGTGGTAAATTTGCTTTTAAAAAATCATTGAATTATACACTTAAAATGGATGAATTTTATGGTATATAAATTGTGCCTCAATAAAGTTGTACAAAAGAAGAATAAGTTACATAAATTGTTCAACATTCAACATTTATTAAGCAACTACTATGTGTTAGCCATTCTTCAAGACTTTGGGGAAAGAATAATAGAAAAGATAACATAATCCTGAGCCTCAGGAAGCTTATATTCTACTAGGAGACTTTTTGCTGTGTTAAAACTACCTTTTTAAAGAATATTTTATTCTATTTGTAGTCTCAGATACATAAGATACACAATGGGAAATAAATAAATATATATATCTTAAGCATATTACCACACTTAGCATACCAGGACATAAGAAGACACAAAGATAATAGCAGTATCTTACCCCTGAAAAGCATTTCTAGGTTTCCAGATGGTTTCCTATCCATCCCCTAACTCAACAAGAAGACAATAAGGTATCACTCCTGCTCACAACTAAGGAGACAAATGCATCAAAGGTATGCAGCTGAGATAAGAATAAAATTATGTTCCAATTAGATGTCACCAGGCACCATATGGTGAAATGCCAAGTGTGTGGCCCAGAAAGTAGCCTCAGAAAGGTCACCATGGATGGGAGAGCCCCAAGAAGCCACAAAGAAGGGGGGGTCAGGGGCTGAGAGGGGTCTTTCCCAGAGGGAATGGAAAAGGACATCTGTCCTGAACCAAAATGCATAAAGGGCCTCACATTTAGACTTTTGATATTATCTCCGAGCTAGATTATATGGAACCAGAAAGATCCATGGATAGTACTGGGAGAAAAAGGATTCCATCACCCAACCTAAGGTTTGTGTCCCATTGTCAGACCACACACTGCCCATCATAAACTATGAATTGATTTATTCTTACGAATCCTATAACTATAGAGAGAAATTAGATTACATTTAAGTAAAGTAAAAGCATCCTATATTCATTTGATTAAAAAATTAGAGTTTAATGCTCCTCTCCCCCTGATATTCTTAATTGCTATTATTTCACTGCATCTAAGACACCATCAGTTTAAAATGCAGTATTACTTTAGGAACCACTTAAAAAAGATAAAGCACTGAGGCGCCTGGGTGGCTCAGTCGGTTGAGCGTCCGACTTCGGCTCAGGTCATGATCTCGCGGTCCGTGGGTTCGGGCCCCGCGTCGGGCTCTGTGCTGGCAGCTCAGAGCCTGGAGCCTGTTTCAGATTCTGTGTCTCCCTCTTTCTCTGACCCTCCCCTGTTCATGCTCTCTCTCTGTCTCAAAAATAAATAAATGTTAAAAAAAAATTAAAAAAAAAAGATAAAGCACTGACAAACCATGACATGTCACCTGATTTGACATATATATATCAAAATGGGGGGGGGGGGGATAATGTCTTAGAACCAGTGAAATATAGCATGTTCTCCCTTGACTAGCACAAATTTGATGACCTAGGATTATATCTCCTTTTTTAAACACCTTTACTGAAATAAAATTCACTTAACTTACAATTCATGCATTTAAAATGTACAATTCAATGGTTTTTAGTATAGTCACAGATTTATGCAACCAACACCATAATTAATTTTAGGATGTTTTCTTCACCCCAAAAAGAAACCCCACATCCCTTAGCCATAACCCTCCAATCTTCCCATATCCCCACCCTCTGCAACCAGTAATGTACTTCCTCTCCACCAACTGATAGATGGTGGTATATCAAGACAACGGAGTATTATTCAACAAGGAAAAGAAATAAAATACTGACACCTGCTACAACATGGATGAACCTTGACAACATGATGATGAGTGAAAGAAGCCAGACACCAAAAGCCACATACTGTGTGATCTCATTCATATGACATGTCCAGAAGGCATCTCCTTTTTTGTGGACCCAATCCCAACTAGATTCTGCAGTGAGTAACAGTTATAGACTCATAATATCACATATGCCAGTTGCTGGTGTTCGATGTTCAGAATCAATCTCTAGACAGAGACAAGAAGATAGATGTTACAAAAAGCTAACCAAGTGAGAGTAATAGTAAGCAGATGGTGGGGGTGGGGGGGTATTGCAGGAGAGGTGGAAGGAAATGTAGAGATTCTAATTTCCGTGTCTTGCCTCAAATAGTCAAAAATACTGCCTAGTGCTGATTAATAAAGAAACAGAGTGTGTTGTGTAAAGCTATGATATTAATCATCAGGAGAGAGAGAGATGAAAATGGGGATGGGAGGAGAGGTGTAGGAGGACAGAGTGTGAGCTAAGTCTACACCTTTCATTCACTTGTTCCTATTCATTTCATTCATTCCACACATATTTATACTGACTTGGAGGCACAAGGGGCAGAGGGTCAATAGAATTTTTTAAGATGATAAAGAAACAGAAGTATGAACATGGTTTAGACCCTGGAGGGGACCTCCAGAACAAGTAAAACCAGGAGTGGTTAAAAGTGGTTACTGAGGTTTAAGATGCAGGTTGGAGAATAAAGAAGGCATTGAGAGGGGCATTTTACTTTTCATTTTTCCCTCCTCCATGTCATTTGAATTTTTATTACTATGTGTGGGTACTGTTTCTGTAACAAAAGAAAATATGTGTATATTCATATGTATTCTATTTAATATGTATTATATATATATAATGTAACATATGTAACATATTATATGTAACATATTATACAAATAATATATACATATATATTAAATATATAATACATATTAAATAGGTGGTAATATACAATTGTACATGTTTGTAATTGTACATATAATTATAATTGTATATATTTATATTATACAATCATTAATTATAATATATAAAATGTAAGTATATATTTCTTTGAAATATATATCTAAAAAGCTTTTTATTTACTATGTGTTATATTAATATTATTAATTATTTATATTATATAATTATATGTGTTACATGTGATATATTTTTAATATATAATACATATTAAATAGGTAGTAATAGGGGCGCCTGGGTGGCTCAGCCGATTAAGCGGTCCACTTCAGCTCAGGTCATGATCTCACAGTCCATGAGTTCGGGCCCGCGTCGGGCTCTGTGCTGACAGCTCAGAGCCTGGAGCCTGTTTCAGATTCTGTGTCTCCCTCTCTCTGACCCTCCCTCGTTCACGCTCTGTCTCTGTCTCAAAAATAAATAAGCATTAAAAAAAATTTTTTTAAATAGGTAGTAATATATAACTGTACATATTATTATATATTGTACAATCATTAATTACAATATATGCAGTGTTAAGTATATATATTTCTTTTAATCTAAAACGCTTTTCTGCCTTTTAAAAATGCCCTGTTTAACAGGAAATGCCTCTGGGTGGGTAACAACTTACGTGCTATCATTTAACACCTAAAACTTGTTTTGCTCAAAAGAAGTCCAGAAGAAAAGTGGACAAGGTTTGTGGGAGTCAGACACAGGAATGATAAAGGGAATCCCATAGATATACTGTTCCTAAGTCATTTTGATTAAGACTGGCTCTGATTTGAGGCTAATTTGAGTCTTTATTTTGTAATCAGAAACCTAGAAATAGGTTCAGCTTTTAAAACCCTTCCTGTCTTAGCATCTGGCACCTTGAGGGGAAGAAAAAATTCCCACTAGAAGGCTTAAGAGGCTTTTTTATAGAAAGGAGGAATTTGCAGACCCCACTGGGGGATGGGGAGGCACCGAAAGTAGCCTTGGTTATCTGCCTGTGGGTCAATAACTGCTCCCCTTCAGATGGATGTCTCTTCAGTGGCTCCTAAAAGGTCATCACCTAAGATGCTGAAAGCCTGAGGCAGTTGCAATAATGGCCCCCACTCTTCACCCCAATCTACAGCCATAGACTTTGGCTCTGAGACTTTGTAGTTTCTTCCCCATCCTTTGACTTGTGCATGGCTATGTGACTGGCTTTGGCCAATGGCAGGTCAACAGATTTGATATTCCCAAAGGCTTGAAAAGAGTTTATGTGATTGGGCTCTGTCATTATCATGAGCAGAATATGCCCAGTCTAGCCCAATGGTTCCAGAATAAACAGGGAGGCAGACAAAAGGTGTGGAACAAAACAAATCCCCAAGCCAAGCCCCATCTGAATTATCCCAACTCCACTCAACGCTCAGACACAAGTAAGAGGAACGGGTGGGACCTGGAATCAAAGCAAGGCCTGTCTCTTTCTCTCTCTGGGGCCACTGTGATTTCATCTCTGTGGGTTTCACATCTCTGCCCCCGATTCCTGGATGTGAGGATCTCATTGGCCCAGCTTGGATTCAGTGACCACTCGGGCCAATCAGCTTTGGTGAGGGGGTGGGCTTTGGTGGCCAGTACACAGCTCAGCAGGAGCTCAGCCAAAAATGAACAGAGTTGGACATTTCCTTATTATATCTGCCATGTGAGGACTTGAGGCTTGGTGGCCTTCAAAAATTGTGTGTTTAATTTAATTGCATAGCCTAGAAAAAGCTATGGCGATGTGTCTGTGTGCCTTATTAATTCTTCGCCACTAAAAGTGAGTTTTTCCTTGAAGGCATTGTATTTGTTGGCTAGGGCTGCCATAACAAAACACCACAGACCGGGCAGCTTAAACAGCAGAAATTTATTCCTCACTGTCCTGGATGTTGGAAGTCAGACCCCGGTGCCAGCAGGGATGGTTTCTGGGGAGGTCTCTCTCCTTGGCTTGCACTTGGATGCCTTCTCACAGTATCCTCAAATCATTTCCCTCTGTGTGCATCCCTGGTGTCCCTGTGTCCAAATCTCCTCTTCTTATAAGGACACCAGTCAGATTGGATTAGCACCTCATTTTAACTTAATTACCTCTTTAAAGGCTCTACAGTCACACTGGAGGTACCAGGTTAAAGTTTGGTGTGTAAATTAAGGTGGGGGGAGGTTCAGTTCAGCTCATAATAGGGACAAAGGGCTTTGATTTAGCCCCTGGCACCTGGCTCCTAATCAGCAAGGGCTGCATTTGGTTTAGAACTTTCTGGTCCCCACACAGGCCCTTCTACCCTCTAAAATCTCTCTCTCCCTTTCCCCGGGGATTCTCCCCATTCTCAGAAACAACCACAATCAGAAAAACGTAAAACCACAGAAGGATAAAACCATTTCTGGGCTGTACTTCCGAGCATTCCCAGACCACAGACCACGGCAGTTTACAAGGAGATGTTTTAACTATGGATGAGGCTGCGGTGGCTTTATGAAGGGTGCTAAGAAGAAAATGATCTTCTTGGATTTCATTTTCATTTTGGTTTAATGAGGTAAGAGACTTTCGTTTTTCAAAGTAGGGCAGCTCACTGCTGAGACCAGGGATTTGGGTAGGGGGATGTTGCTCTGCTGTTTCCAAAGTTAGGAAGCTCGGCCCTTGGCATATAGTGGAGAGGTGGGGAGCAGGGGAGGGTGTTTGCCAATCAGGATCCTAGGAACCGATTGAGAAGGCTGGGGCATTTCTCTCCGAAGGCTAAAATTAAGCAGTGGCAGCTGCAACGTTAACATTTGCAAGTTTCAAAGCCAGGCAGTGTCAAGACTTGAATTAAACCAGTGAATGCTCTTTTAATTGGGCCCAGCTTGAGACAATTCTGATCATTTCCTGGGACTGAAAGCCTATGTCCTATTTTAAACTTGGATTCTTAAGAGATTGACCCTCAAACCTTAGAGTGCCTTGGAATCACCTGGGAGGCCCCACTACCCATGCAGATTGTGCAGAACTGCTGTTCTCAGAAGAGTTCTTGTGCAAGCAACATAAACATTCTTCTCCTGGATCAGGCCCCCACCCTCCGCACTTCCGACTCCTTGCCCTATTCTACTTTTCCCATAGCACACAATTGCTTTCTAACATATCTCAACAATCAATAACTCTCTAAACCAAAACATTTGCTCTCCACAGCAGGGCTTTTTGTGTTTTTTCATGCTGCATCCCAGTTCCTAGCACAGTGCCTGGTGCACGGTATTGGCTTGATATTACTGAATGAATGAATGAATGAATGAATGAATGAATGAATGAATGAAAACCTCGGAGTCTGTGCTGTGCTTTTACCTGAGATAGAATATTAATCATTTGGATACATGACATTAACATGGAATTAGCAGATATGCCTTACAGGCAAAAAACTTTCTTGTATTTTCGCTCGCCCATTCCCTGCCAGACACCATCATCATCAAGGCAGCCCAGCTTTAAATTAACAGACTGTTATAAAATGTTTCTCTTTTTAACAGAGATGGATGACCTCTGCTAAAGAAACCTGCCTACAGACCTGGGGGGAGTCCCAGGCCTCTCAAATCTAGCTAAAAAGTGAAGACCGCCTGCTTTCCATTTTCTGTGAGCTAGACTCGAGAGTGGGGATGGAGGGCATGGACGTCAGAGGGTCTGTCTGGTCATGGCCGATCTGGAATGCCAGAGACAATGAAAGACCTTACTGGACAAATAAATACAACAGGAACACTGTCCTTCTAGGGCTCCTATAACTTTTCCGTATCCTCAAGTGTGTGCATGGGACTTATTGTTGTTGGAAGGGACTTGGAAAATTATTTTGTTATTTTTGGTGCTAATCAGAACTTTGTGTAATAAGACTTCTCTGAGTCTACTGGGAAAACAACCTGACTCCTGTGTATATGACATTTTTATACTCTGCTAGAATCGACATTACCCCAGGACCCTTGGGCCCCAGCTACAGGAGCAGGGTGAGTCCTGGGAAATAGAAAAGGTTAAACGGGTTCGGAGGTGATAGTATACATGATTAGAATGGGTAAAATACTAAATACTGACAATACCAAGCACTGACAAGTCTCGTGTGTGGCTGATGGGAATGTAAAAGGATACAGCCATTCTGGAAAACAGTTTGCCATTTCTTATAAACAGACACTTATAATGTGTCCAGCAATTCCACTCATAGGTATTCACCCTAGAGAAATGAAACTTTATGTTTATATAGACCAGAATGGGAACGTTTAAAGCAGCTCTGTGCATAATTACCCAAAACCAGAAACAAATCCAAATGACCTTCAGCAAGTAAACTGTGGTACATCCATACAATGGAACAGAGTCAGCAATAAAAAGGAAGTAATGATACACAACAACTCATAGGATTCTCGAAGTCATTTTGCTAAGGGAAAGAAGCTAGGCTGAAAAGTTTACATATTGTATGATTTCATTTATAGCGCATTCTGGAAAAGACAAAACTACAGGGACAGAAAACAGGTGGTTGCCAAGGATTAGGGGTGAAGGGAGAGTATGACTACAAAAGTGTGGTGGCACTAGGGAGTTTTGGTGGGTGATAGAGCTGTTCTGTATCCAATTGCAATGGTAGGTACATACATCTATACATGTGTTCATAGAATCATTCATAGAACTGCACATCCCCAAAAAAGTCAATTTTACTGCATGTTAATTCTAAAATTAAATTTAAAATGAATGTGGCAGAAAATTTACTGGATTGGACTAAATTTAGTTTTCACACTACTGTGCAGGAGTAGGAGCATCTCAAATAAGTCAGTGTAGATACAAAGAATCAAGTGAGTCTCATGTTCCCACTTAGAGCCAGGGCCCCAACTGTACCTTTTATAAGTGGTTGGGAAAAGGCAGGGGAAGGAGAAAAAGGAGGGAGAGAAGAAGGAGAGAAGACAGAATAAAAGAGAAGGTGTCCTAGAAGACCAGTGCTTCTCAAACCTCAGTGGACATGCAAATCACCTGCTGGTCTTATTAACATACAGGTTCTGACAAGGAGGTCTGGGGTAGGGTTGAGAGTCTGCATTTGATACTGTTGCCATTGGTCCAGGACCCCAGAGGGAGAAGCCAGGTGCTGTGCAGGAAGACTTTGCACTTAGTAAAGAGATTCAACAACAAAGAGATATGTGTATGCACATCTGCCTGGGCTGGCTGGTAAGTCTTGCCTGAGTCAGTGTTTGTAAGAACATTTTGAAAGCCCTTGAGTGCTGTACAAATGCAATGTGACGGGGTCAACAAAACACAATACAGTGTCTATCAACATCGCAAAGCTCAGTGCCTAATGAAGGGGTTCAGACTGAACCAGTCCAAGCTCAGATCCCATTGTGCCTGACACCCCCCACCCATTTATCCCTTGTCTGTGTCACAGGGACCGTGGTGATGGGCAGATTTTCACAGATCCATCAGCAAGACTGAGCATGAGTAGCTGTGCAGGATCAGGTTTTATGGAGAAATGCTAAAGCTCATCAGCTGGCTTCTGAGGCCCAGGCTGGCTTATTAACATACAAATAACTGAGTTTTACTTTTCAGAGCTTCCAGCACAGCCATGCTAATGAAGCTATTGCTTTAAAAGTCCATCTCCTCTGAAATGTCTAATTAATCTGATGCTCGTGAAGGTGCACAGAACAATGCGTCTGCCGAGCCCAGCGGGGCAGAGAGAATGAGGCAAGGCTGCTGATGCGGGGCCAGATGTTTCAGATGCCAGGGGACCCAGACGATTAACATGAGCAAGGCAGGGAAGAAAGGTCCGTTCCAGCAGTGTTTTTCAAACTGCAGGCCATGACCCATTCATGGATCATGAAATCAATTCAGTGGGTCATGACCAGCAACTCTTTTTAATCAAATGAAATAATAGGAAGGGGAAAAGAATGAAAGGGAAGAATGTGAATTGCATATAGTAAAGGTAAGTACTGTGTTAAGTCATACACTGTATGCGTGTGTGTGTGTGTGTATATATATATATATATATATATATATATATATATATATATATATAATTTCACACATATGTATGGACTGAGTCACCAAGAAAATGCCTTTCTTATAACACATACATATATAGCAGTTTGTCGTTTGCCAAGATTGCTCTAAGTGTTTTGAGAACATTAAACCATTTGATCCTTATATCATAGATATTCCTCATGCATTTTATGGTTGAGGAAACTGAAGCACAGAAAAGTAGAATGCCTTACACAAGGACACATGACTACAAAATGGGGATTCAGGTCTGTCTGATTTCAGAGCCTAAAATCTTCAACAAAACTCCAGGTCCCAAAGACCTCAGACTCCAAGGGCAAATATTGAGAGGAGAGAGCCACCTGTGCAAGCTGGAATAGTAACAGCTAACAACAATCGCTACCACAAGTGTGTGATTCCCACTCTAAGTGTTCTACGTGCATTACTACAGCTAATCCTCAAAATAAATAAAACAAGACAGGCACTATTGTCTTCCTTTTTCAGTTCATAACGTGAGGTTGGAGAAAGAAAAAGATTCACCCAAGGTCACAGACCTAACAAGTGTCATGGGCACCCAGGATCTGAGCTGATCCATGAAGGGCACTTGGGGGCTCAAGTGTCTCCGTTGCACATAAACTCTAGGAGAACAAAGACGTTTGAGCAAGAACATTTTTGATGCACTAGGAGCGTCTTTGCTTGAGAGGGACGGATCAGTTCAAGCTGTCTTAGAGACTAGCCTCGCTGGGGACATAAAGGATGCCTCCAAAGACAGGAGTAATGCCGCAGCAAGAAACACTCGACCTACACACTGAAAGTGGGCTTCTCCCCCCTGCCAGGGGGCCCAGCCCAGCACCCAGACTTAGGGCACATCCTCCTCCCAAACCCCAAGTGTGTGCACACATGTGCAAACTAGTACACCTCAACTGTTCCCAACCCACGCGTACGCAGTTGAGTTAGAATTATACCTGATGGGCAATCTGAAAGACCTTTTACCTACCTACCCTTCTAGGGCACTTCCTATTGCTTCTGGCTTTGTTTTTATTGTACTTTTTCTCAGAATCTCCCAGAGCTGGAAAGAACCCAAAGTGCTCTCTTTGTTACGACCAAAATCAGACCTGAAAAATACAGTGAAGAGCTTGAGCTTTGGAATCTGACATGCTGGGGTTCAGGTCCCATTTATGGCCATGGGCAACATGTGTCACCCACCTAAGCCTCAGTGTCTTCAGCTGTACAGTGGGGATAGCCCAGGACCCATCGTAGCACAGGTGAAGGTACAACAACCTAGCAGGATGGCTGGACACAGGGAATACTCATAGGACGGTTACCATTGGTGTAAGAAAGCATAACAAAGTGTGAGGTCCCTCCTTCCCTGCATGTGACTCATCACAGGGAACCACAAAAGCAGCATGTCGTACACATTCTCTCCTATTGCCAGTGATCCACATTTCCATTTACCCCAAATCCTCCCAGTGGTCCCACGTGGAGCAGGAGGACAGACTATGACAGCCACTGCTTCCATTATCTATTACAAAATAATGAACCACCCCAGAACCTAGTGGTTTAAAAAATGTGAACTATTATTTCTCATGCCTTTAACCCAGTGATTAGCAACTCCTAGTAATTTTGCCCCCCACCCCACCCAAGCCTGGGGACATTTGGCAACGCCTAGAGACATTTTTGATTGAGGTTGTTACTGGCATCCAGTGGGTAGGGGCCAGAAATGCTGCTCAACAGCTTACAGTGCACAGAACAGCCCCCATCCCCCCACAATAAGGATGATCTGACAACAGGGCTGAGGTTGAGAAACACTGCCTACCACAATACATACAGTCTCCGGTGCTTGAATGCACACAGTCTAGTACAGTTTCTCTGAGACTCAAGAAAGACACGGGGCCAATGGCAGTAGCAGCATCTAAAAATCAAACCCCTGCCCACGGACAGAAGGCCCCAGGAGCCATCTGACTCTGCCATAGCAGAGGGCAGCTTGCAGTAATGATAAGCCAGAGGGAGGGCAGCCACTGAGCCAGCACTGAGCCAGGGAGAATAACACAACAATGGACTCAGCTGTACACACACATCGCAGAGCTCCATCATGGCTGAGGCTTCCTGGAGACCCCCTTGGGCCCCCAAACCCCTCTATCCAAAGCCTATAGCATCAGGCTGTGGTCCTAACACAGAGGCCAAAAGCCAACCTGCAGACTCCAGGCCACTTTCGGACAGTCACACAAGGAGAGCTCATGACTATATCTGCCCAGAAACATCATTTCTACATCCTCTGCAGATAGATTCAGAACTAAGGTGTCTTAGGGGCACCTCTCTCTCAAGACTCTGCAGCAAAAATGACAGCAAGTCTGGTATCTATGAGATGTGATGAGTTTTATGGAGACTCTTGAGTCCTCTAAAAGACTTCTAAGAAAAAGAAAATAGTCTTTGGAGGGTCTTGTTTTTCGGACCCACTGTTTTCTATTCTGGGCTTTTATAAACTCCAGCAAAGCACTAAACTTGCTTAGCACACTTGTTCCTACTCTCCGCCTAAATACCAGAAACCTCCACACCCACAGGAATGCACTTCCCAACTCTGTCTTTGCCTAGAATAACATCCCCAGCCAATCCTAGCTCATTAAGTCTTACTTATCCCTCAAAACGCAGTGCAGGGGCAACTGGGTGGCTCAGTTGGTTAAGCATCTGACTCTTGATTTTGGCTCAGGTCATCTCTTGTTTCCTGGGATCAAGTCCCGTGCATCAGGCTCTGCACTGAAAGAATGGAGCCTGCTTGGGATTCTCTCTCTCCCTCACTCAAGTGCACACACATGTTGTTCTCTCTCTCTCTCAAAATAAATAAACACTAAAATAAAAAAAATCAGTGCAGGTATCATCTCCTCCAGAACCCTTCTGTGAATGCTCAGAATGGGCTAAATGATTTTCCTGTGTGCCCCCAAAAGCCCTGTTCACACCTGTGGAAGAGAGAACACTGTCATTTGTTCACCAAACCCCTTTTCCTCCTGGATGCACAGCTAAACTACATTTCCCAGGCTTCCTTGCAGTGAGGTCATATGACTGCATTTGGGCCAGTGGAAAATAGGAAGTAGTGATACACAGCTCTTTTTTTTTTTTTTTTTTTTTAATTTTTTTTTTCAACGTTTATTTATTTTGGGGACAGAGAGAGACAGAGCATGAACGGGGGAGGGGCAGAGAGAGAGGGAGACACAGAATTGGAAACAGGCTCCAGGCTCTGAGCCATCAGCCTGGAGCCTGACGCAGGGCTTGAACTCACGGACCGCGAGATCGTGACCTGGCTGAAGTCAGACGCTTAACCGACTGCGCCACCCAGGCACCCCCACAGCTCTTGTTGAAAGATGATCACCCATGGAAACTCCCATGCTATCTTCCAGGCTTTCTTCCTCTGTCAGCTGGACAGATACAGAGAATGCAGCAGTGAATACCAAGGCCCAGAGGATGATGTTGGCACAGAACAGAAGGAGCCTAGATACCTGAAAGACTACATGGAAAAGTATCCAACCAATATTGTCCATGAACTGTCAGGTGGGCAACAAACTTCTAATGAATAACTTACAGAGATTCTGGAGTCGTCATGATTATAGCAGTTAGTGTGACTTTCCCCATCTAATACAGCACCTCTGTCTTCGAACATAATAGGAAACACTGAAATGGTGCATCTCCCCAACTAGGCTAGAAATTCATCAAGGGCACGTTCTATGTAGTTTCAACAGTGCCTCTGCCCCCAGCAAAGAGCTTGATGCAGAACTGATGCCCAATAAGAATGTCTCCAAGAGGGTTCCCAGGACTCCCAGATGGAAGACCATACTCGAGGGATAAAAAGAGCCTCTAGGAGGTTATTGTTTGAAAAGAAGGAAATGAAAAGGCCAGTGGGAAAGCAGATGGTTAGAGCCCATTTGGACAGAGCTTTAAACCAAAGACAAATCAAGAACAAACTCTGAGGGCCATGGATTATTTGGGAGTGGCTTCCAGGTTCACAATGACCCTCTTCCTCTAGAAACAATACCCCCATTCTACAGAGGTTGGCCTCTATTAAGTCATATTTATACTGTATATTTATGTATATATATTTATATGTATATATATATTTATACATATACATATATATATTTATGATCCTCTGCTCTCACAGCTAATTATGCCTGTAGTGAAAAATTAACCAAAACTGGACCAATCTCTCTCCTTAGGAATCCAGAACCGGGCTAAAAAGAAATAGCCATAACATCTCTGCAGGGCACTGAAGACTATGACCTGCAAACTTGGAAGCCATGGACACCACATTCCTTCACATAGACAGGGAACTGATCAGCCAATCTGCAGAGGAGAGAGATAAACAATAAATGTAGAGAGAGGCAGAGATGAGAGGTGGGGGAAGATGCCAGGTCCCTGAGCATTTTGTAATCCCCAGTTCTAATCCCTTCTAGAGGCCCAGCTGCATTCCTCTCCTGGATTCTAGGAGTGTATACTTTTATTGCTGCATGACAAGTTACCATAAATGCAGTGGCTCAAAATGAGACCCATTTATTTGCTCCCAGTCGGGCAAGGCAGGAGGCTGGCATGACAGGACCCTCTGCTCAAGGCTGAAAACAAGGTGTCAAGCAGGGTGAAGTCTTGTGTAGAGGCGCTAGGGAAAATCCACTTCCAAACTCATTCTTGTTGTTGGAAAAATTTGATTCCTTGGGAGTTTCAGGGGCCACTTGCAGCTCTTACAGGTCACTTGCCCTCCTTGCCATGAGAACACCTCCAACTAAAGCCAGCAACAGTGGATCCAGTTCTTCTCGTGCTCCAAATCTCTGACTTGCCCTTCTGCAACCAGAAAAGACTTGCTACTTTTAAAGGTTCAGGAGATCAGGCCCACCTGGATAATATCCCTATCCTAAGGTCAATTGATTCAGGACCTTAATTACATCTACAAAATCCCTTTACTACAGTAGCTAGATTCATGTTTGAATAACTGGGAGAACTCTGTCTACCATAATGGGGAACCTCAATCTCCCTTTGACAAAGTCTCTTTTTTGGCCTAAGCCAACACAAATAGGTTTCTATTATTTCCAAATAAATAATTCCAACAAATCCACAGAGTGAAGGATGGGGGCAGGGCTTGCTACCCTGAGTGGGAAATGTGAGAAGCAAACTGAGTAGTGCTAACCAGATTTAATATCAGTAGGTGAAAATAACCTGGTTAAAGTGTCTTAGCTGGAATCCAAACCTACAGATATCCATGTGAATTTCCCAGAACATGACTCTGCTCTATTTTATAAGTGTTGAAGGCCTAGGGCTGCCTTCATAGACCAGTGCTCCCCCATCTCTTATAAAGCAATATTTAGAGACAGAAAGTAGAATAAGAGTTACTGAACACTGAGAAGAAGGACGAAAGGAAAGTTATTGCCTCATAGGTACGGAGATTTTATTTAGGATGATGAAAAAATTTTGGAAACATATAGTGCTAATGGACGCACAGGAATATGAATGTACTTTACACTCAAAAATAGTTTAAATGGCCAATTTTATGTTATATATATCTTATCACAATTTTTTAAAGTTTAAAAAAAGGGGGAGCACCTGGCTGGCTCAGTCAGTAGAGTGTGCGACTCTTGACCTTGGAGTCATAGGTTTGAGCCCCATATTCAGTGTAGAGATTACTTAAAAATAAAATCTTAAAAAAAAAAAAAGAGGAGTCAACTGGGTGGAAGGAGCATTCCTGGCAAAGAGCGACATGTGCAAAGGCCTTGTGGTGGGGCAAGTATGATTCAGTCAGCCAGTATGGCTGCACAGAGAGAGGAAAGGGAAGAGTGGGACAGATGAGATCTCTGATGGCTAGAGGAGGGTTGGACTAGAGACCACAGGGGCCAGGAAGCATCTGTCACAAAACTCCACCAACAGGTGATTCTCCAAATTCAAGAGCATGAGTGTGTATGATGGTCTTGTCACATGATGTGAGAGCACAGTGTTGGACATCCCAGTGTGACCATCCTATGTGGTCTCAGGAGAAAGGAGGTCCCACTTCTCTATCCAACTACCAAAATGAACAATGTAGGACTGCAGCTTATGCAATTACCTTCCTGGTGCTCTTGATGAACATGCTCACCAGCAAAGCAAATTTTAAAAGCCTTAAATTAATTGCCTGAAAAAGTACTCACTGCATTTAACAAGCGGAGTCCCTGCTAAACAAATGTCAGGGATAATTGGGACTCTTGTCCCCTGCCACTGCCGGGCCCCTGATTTCGAAGGGAGTCATCCCAGCACAAAACACCTGCAGGGCAACTCAGGGCCCAGCTACACAGAGACCACTCCCTGGGAGCTGCTCCAAAAAACTCAGTCATTTCAACTCATGGGAACTGAGAAAAATCACAGCAGTGCCCTTTAACACTGTTTATTTAGATCCTAGCAGAGAGGAATTCTAAGCACATCCCTCTGTCTCCATTTAATCACCAGTGATTACATAGCCTCTGGGGCAATAATGGTGGAATTAAACATGGGAATGCTAATTCTGACTTAAGACGTTTCACCTGGACAGATGGGTGGCCTCTCCCTCATTCTGCTGCAAACTGGCCTCACTGAGAGTTCCTATACAGTGTCTCCCACCCCTACATCAGGGCCATTTGCCCCATCAGCCCATCAGAATTGCAAACAATTCTGTCTGTACATTTCTTTTCATACATTTTCCCAGTAATTCCATCATGATTCATGAGGCTCAAGAACCTAAATAAATTTCCCAGGCAGGTAAACCAGTTTGTGATGCAAGTGGCTCACTCCTCGGAATGGCTGGCATGGGAGAGGGCATCTTGCAGAGGCCCACAGTGCCCTTTCCAGGGCCATGTCATGACTTTTGTGGGCCTGAGCCATTTTTGCCTTCATGGTCTCTGTTCCTCCATCAAATCAAAAGAAAACATACACACACACACACACACACACACACACACACACACACATATATATACACACACACACATATATATGTGTGTGTGTGTATATATGTATTATATACATATATTGGATTTTTTGACCTAATGATATAAAGACAGATATGTCACTATTACATGTTTAAATTTTTTCTTCAATCTAAAAGTTCATTTTTCTTCTTCTGATTTCAAAAGAAATTAGAGCATTTTCAGTGGCCCTAGGCCCAGGGCCTATTGTGCCTAGTGGAAAAGCCCGCCCTGGTGCTTCCTTCCTCCAGATGCTCCAGAAGATGGAAGAGAGATGCCTCAAGTGCTCCAGAGGCAAAGCCAGCACACGCCATGGGTGGGGGCTCTGCACTCTGCCTCCCCACACTCCCCCTGGAGCACCCTGAGTTGTGGCACCCTGAATTTCCCTAACAAACAGCAGCTACATATCTACCCAAGGGCAGGTTTCCTCTTGGGCCAGCAGCACATGCTCTGAAGTCAGAGTGTCTAAGTCTAGACCCCAGCTCCATCAACTACCAATTGTGTGACCTCAGCCAAGTGACTCTACCTCTCTCTCCAGGCCGTGGTGTCCTCACATGTGAGTGGGAAGAATAAGGCACCTGCCTCACAATATTGCCAGGAGGGTTTAATAAGATAAGACATGGAAAGCACTCCCTGAATGAAAAATGGCTTTGCGTAATTAGTGGTGGTCTGGTGCTCTTAGATCATGGACCCATCTTGAGAATGTGATGGGATCTACAACTTCACACAAAGAAAGGATGCCCAAAATGTCCCATACACTCCAGTGGTGACTAGACCATCAATTCCACTCCACCCGCTATCCTGTCTCTAAAACTCACCAACCTACGGATAGCCTTGGGCCCTGTGGGGTCCAGGTAAAAAAGCCCATATTCAGACAACCTTGCTGGTTCTGTAGGAAAGGGCCTGATGAACAAGGGGAGCCCAGATGAGACTTGTTTCCAGTCTAATCTCCCCTAAAACAAGAATGGCACTAATGCAAAGAGTCTCAGTACTGTGGGGACAGCCATGCCTAGGGCAGCTTTGTTAACTGATCCGTGCTCCCCTTCTCAACTGACATGGCTTGGGGCCACCTCAGAAGGCTGCAGGGAGAAGGAGGGGGCCCCATGCACTGCAGTGAATGGAGCAACAGGCATGCATTCAAATCACACCCCGTGGCTGTGCATGACTTTGAGCAACAAGCATCACCAGCAGCTTTCATTCCCTCATGTCTAAAGCAGAGACATGGTATCTATCCTTCAGGGTGGCTGTGAAGACAAAATTACACCACTTACAGAAAGCAACCAGCCGACCGGGTGCCTGGCACAAAATGGAATCAAGCCTCCTCGCTGGGCCAGCCATGCTCCCTGACACACTTGTGGGAAAAGTCACTAAACGCCAGGAAACAAATAAACGCCTGCTGCTCCGCACGCCGGAGCATGCTAAACGGAGTCAGCCATGTGAGAAGTGGCAAGATTGGATCCAATCCTGCCGTTTTCAGTGTCTGCCCTTGTGCTTCTCCGTGCCAGGCTTACACTGGATTTCTCTGTCCAAGTAATCTTATGAAGTTCAACACAGTATCTGCCAGACTCATGGGCCTCTCCTCAGAGCTCAGTGTTGGCCCCTATAAAGGATGACAGGTCCCTCTCTGGCCCAAGAGCCCCACAGGTGAATCCAATGTACCCCCATGTCACCTATAATTTAAGCCAGGTCTTCCCAATTTGAAGAAACTCTGTTCCTACTTTCAGCAGCCCTGGAAGACAATTGCCTATACGTTTTAAGATATGCCTCAAAGACCTTCTCCTCCCACCCTACATAAGTTCCGATCACAACATACGGCCCATATTTAATCAGAATCTCCTAAACATGCTTTCCTTGTTGGTTATATCTACTGGGATATTTTTGTGTAATAAAATCACAAACTGGCCCTTTGTGTAATTCATGTGGGGTTTTATTCATGTAGCACCCTAACACTTAGTGAGCATCTTCAAGGTATCAGATACCATCCTAAGCACCAGAAAATCCAGAAGGTAACAACACGTTCCCTGCCTTGGCAGCTCTCATGGTTGTCAGGGAGGACAGATGTTTCCACAAGTTATTACGGTGCTGGGGTCAGGAGCACGTGACCATGGGAATCCAGAGGGGGAACAATATCAGAGCTACTTCCCATGAACTGGGGCTTGCTAAAGCTGTGTCTGGATCAATAACAAAGAGGGACCAATGCCTCCATAACTATTCCCTATTATGGGAGTAGTGTGTCTATGTGAGTTCCTTCTGAAAAACAGTGCCAACCACCAAAGACTTTACGAAAGGTTTTAACAGCAACACAGTCATGAATGAGAGTTCCAACTGCTCTACATCCTTACCAGCACTCGGTCTTGTCAGTGTTTTTCATTTTAACCATTGTATATATGTGTAGTGGTTTTAATTTGAATTGTCCTGAGGCGCCTGGGTGGCTCACTCAGTTAAGCGTCCAACTCTGAATCTTGGCTCTGGTCATGATCTCACAGTTCGTGGGTTTGAGACCCACATTGGGCTCTGCACTGAAGGTGGGGATCCTGCATGGAATTCTCTCTCCTCTCTCTATTCCTATCCCACCTGTGCTTGTTGTCTCTCTCTCTCTCTCATAAAGTTAAAAAATAAAAATTAAAACAAAATAATTTGAATTTTCCTAATGAGTAATCATGTGGGGCATCTTTTCATATATACTTACTATGACTTGGCTATCTTTTTTGCAAAATGTCTAGTCAAGTTTGTGCCTACTTTTTTGCTGTGGATTATCAGTCTTTTTCTAAGTGATTTATGGGAGTCAGTTTCATATCTTAGATACAAGTCACCTGTCAGATGCCCTTTTACTCTCTTAATGGTGTCCTTCAGGGGTGCCTGGGTGACTCAGTCAGTTAAGCATCTGACTCTTGATTTCGGCTCAGGTCATGATTCAGGTTCATGGGATTGAGCCCCATGTCAGGCTCTGTGATGACAGCATGGGGCCTGCTTGGGATTCTCTCTCTCTCTCTCTCTCTCTCTCTCTCTCTCTCTCTCTCTCTGCCACTCCTGCATGCACACTGTCCCTCTCTCTCTCTCTCTCAAAATAAACATTTTTAAAAAGGTGTCCTTTGATGAAAAGAAGTTCTTAATTTCCTTAAGACCCAATTATCAATTTTTCTTAAGGTTAGTGTGTTTGTTCTAAGAAATCTTTGCGCACACTCCTTTGCCACACTCATGAAAATATTCTGTGTTATCTATTAAAAATGTTATTTTTTAAGCTTTCACATTTAGATCTAAAATCCACCTGGAATTGATTTTGGGTTTATGGTTTATGAGAAGTAAGAGTCAAAATGAATCATTTTCCCATAGAAACTATCAGTGGACCTGGGGTCATTTACTGACAAGTGCTCTCTCCTGCTGTTCCATAGCAAATTTTTGATATAAAAAAGTCTGCATGTATGGGAAAAAATAATAATGCAAACTGCAGATATTTAAAAAGAAACAATAGGGGCGCCTGGGTGGCTCAGTCAGTTAAGCGTCCAACTTTGGCTCAGGTCATGATCTCACAGTTCATGGGTTCGACAGCTCAGAGTCTGAAGCCTGCTTCAAATTCTGTGTTTCCCTCTCTCTCTGCCCCTCACCCACTCATGCTCTGTCTCTCAAAAACAAATAAACATTAAAAAATATTTTTAAAAATTTTTTTAATAAATTAAACAAAAAGAAACAACATGATGGCACAACAAGAAATTAATTTCTCAAGTCTAGCAAGATCATATTAGTCACAGACACCATCATCCCAGGTGAGCACCACCTCTCCTATTCATGGTTCTCATAAGTTGAGGATTAATTCCAACCTTACAGCAGTATGTGGTGTGGTCTCTGCCCACATATCCCTAGCCCAGACAAAGTGACCCTGACAGGTACAGTTTCCTGCCTCACTGGTGAGGAAGCAGACTCAAAGATGCTGCATAGCATACCCATATCTCTGTACCTAGAAAATGGTGAAGCTGAAATTCTAAAACAGGTCTGCCTAATCCCAGAGTACACACTTTTCATCTCTACACTCTGCCGCCCATCCCTGGGAAGACTGGAAAAGAGTCTGTGGAGGAGGTGACATTAGAGCCCAACCTAAAGGGAAAAATAGGAACAACAAATCATCATTTTCTGCTCAAAGTAAGCAGAGAGGAACCAGCAGCTCGCTCAAAATCACAGGGCTGGAAGGAGAAGTTCCAGCTCTAGTTTAAATTTGAAAATGGCTCAAAGATGTCCATGATACATCTAAAAAAAAAAGGCAGCAGGTAAACAGAAGCTTTAGGAATCAGGTGAAATGTGGTTTTATCTGTCTGTGCACATCTATGCACATATGGCATAATCTAATAGAATTGCTTTTCTTATGTTTCATCATTTTGTAAAGTCACATCCCCATATATAATAATTAACAAACATTACCAAATTTGAGATGACTCAGACACCTAAGAAAGCATGACAAAGCATTACGAACCCCTATGTAAACCTCAGGACGCATTAACTCGGATGTTATTTACTGTGGCGTGCACACACCAAGTTCCATCTAGTTTTGACTGAGAGGGCTGACATCAATCACTAGATGAGCCTAAGTGAAAAATAATAATACAGAGAGACAAAGAAATACAGAAACTGAGAAAGAAATACAGAAATCTTAACCCTAAGTGGGACCTCTGGTTCAAAGTGGCAGATTAAGTACATGTATTTATCTCCTAAAAACTCTTTAAACCAGGGGAATTGTACTATTTTTTTAACATTTATTTATTTTTGAGAGAGGGAGAGAAAGCGACAGAGAGTGAGCAGGGGAGGGGCAGAGAGAGAGGGAGACAGAATCTGAAGCAGGCTCCAGGCTCCAAGACGTCAGCACAGAGCTCAATGCAGGGCTCGAACTCAGAGTGTGAGATCACGATCTCAGCCGAAGTTGGATGCTTAACTGACTGAGCCACCCAGGCACCCCAAAAACAAGAGGAATTTTAAAAGCCAGAGACTTGCAAGAATTAGAAGAAAGAGAGGAGAATCCCCTGTTAAAGACAGGTTTTAATACATTCCTGGAGCTTGAGGAAGTGGTACCAGGAAACAAGGTGGAGGAAACCAGCCAAGACAAGATGAGAAATGAGAGGGAACAGCCAAGGTGGAAGCCAGTCGGCATTCAAGAAACCCAGAGCTTTAAACTCTGAAAATGCCAAGCCCAGAGAAACAACCCCCAGTAAACAACAGGGAAGACCCAGGAGTACAGCCATATAGAAGGGAGATCTAAGAAGGGTGTCCTAAAAAAAAGGAAGGAAGGAAGGAAGGAAGGAAGAAAGGAAGGAAGGAAGGAAGGAAGGAAGGAAGGAAGGAAGGAAGGAAGGAAGGAAGGAAGGAAGGGAGGGAGGGGAAAAGAAATGAAAAAGACTTTGACCATATATTTATTATAAGAAAAATCTTGAAAAAATAATTTAAGACACAAAGAAGGCAAATAATTTGGGGAATAGGGGACAGCGTAAACTCCAGAAACAAACAAGAAATAAAATATCATCTTAGTGCTATTGGCTTTGAAAAGAATAATATTTACATAGCCAAAATAACGTAAGCTCTTTGTTAATTTTACTAAATAGAGTAATATTAACAATCTGTCATGGTTGGGGGAAGGGAAGGTATGAGGTGGAAATGAAGTTAAACTTCACCTATCACAGTCAGAAATTTAAGCTGATAATGACTGAAACTCATCAATCAAGAACGAGTGATATATACACATTTTCTGAGCCATGGTGGTAAGATCACTGTGGGCTTGAAACTAAAAAAGTTCAGTTATTGCCTCTAGGAAGCAAACAAAGGTAGAAAGTAATTTTTTTTAATTATAACCCTTTCAGTACTACAAGATTTTTTTTAAGCACAAGAATAATCATTTTAAATTACATGTATTTTACAATGCTTAGGCACATGTGTATGTGCACATGTATGCTTAATTCTCTGTGTCTGAGATTAGGTATGTGTTGTTAAATACATCAAAAATTCTGGTATAAAACATCCCATACTATTAACAGGGATGGGGATAGAAAGGGTGAGATAAGGAGATAACAGAGCATTCCTCTTTCTTCTATATACTTCTCGGCTCTTTTAATTTGTTTTACTACAAGCATGTGTGTGTTACTTTTGTGATGTTTTAAGTGCTGGGTGGAAGGAGGGCAGAGAGAGAATCAGGAGTGTAGAAGATACTGGGCAGATGGATGTGAGACAGATTTAAGAGAGAAAAGAAAAAGTCTGCACACCTGAGTGCCCAGCTCCTGATCTGAGCACAGAAACAGGACTTGTCAAATGCCACCCTCAACCCTGCCAGGCATGAAATGCAAGCAGAGTAAGGACAGTGACTAGCCTGGGGACCACCAACTGAAATTTAATAAGCAAGTAACCGATTCCATTGCCAAGCCCCAGGAACAGCCAGTTTTTTTTTTTTCTTTTCCACTGAGAAGCTTAAGTGGAAGGGAGAATACTAATTTCATATTTCTCCTCCAACTAGTCAACTGAGATTGCCAAAGTTTTGTGAAGATGCCAGCCTTGAGAGAGGCAAAATAAGCCTCACCCCCAATGGCTGTTGGTTCTAGAAATGATTCCTCTTGCTCTACACCAAATTATTCTTGCAAAACCTGATGATAGTGGAGAATACGGAGGAGGTTAAAGCCTGTTCTGGCCCAGCAGTGATCTGATACTTTGCACTGAAGTTTTCCAGAGAGCACAGCAGACAGGGGCTGCAGAAGATACAGAGCATAAACGAATCCAGATATGGGGCAGGGAAGAAAAGGCATGGTCTCTAGAAAACAACTCTTACCATCCTCTGCGAATCATTGCTATGCATCTAACATAATCTGTTATGATAAATCTCTGACCACCAGAATTCTACAAGCTACCTCCATTTGAAAGAGATGTATGTGGAATACTGATAGGAGCTAGTATCCAAATCAGCAAAGGTTCTAAATCTTCGTTACTTATCATGCTACAACTTAAGGGTAACTCCCTCTTTAAAACCTTAAATGGCTGCCCCTCACTAAGAGATAGAGCATGAAGCAAATGTGTATATACAATTAACAACAGCAAACATTCAGCACTTACTGCATGCCAGGCATTGTTTCAGGCACCCTACGTATCCTAACTCAATTATACCTCATAATAATCCTCTGAAGCAGGGAATATAATTGTCTCATTTTATACATGAGAAAAATAAGACACAAAGAGCCTGCCAAGGTCACGCAGCTAAGAAGTAGCAGAACTGTGATTTGAAACGAAGTAGTTTGATTCCAGAGTCTGTGTTCTGTCTCTCAACACCTCCACTTGCAAGTTTAATAGGTATCTGAGACTCAGTATGTCCTATATGAACTCTTAACATCCTGCCCATCCTATCCTCTCTCTCCCCTCCCCAAAAAGAAAAAACTTGTTTCTCCCTAAATCTTCCTTATCTCAGGTAATAAGAACTCCATCCTTGGGGCACCTGGGGCTTAGTTGGTTAAGCATCCAACTTCAGCTCAGGTCATGATCTCGTGGTCCATGGATTGAAGCCCAGCTGCGAGCTCTGTGCTGACAGCTCAGAGCCTGGAGCCTGCTTCGGATTCTGTGTCTCCCTCTCTCTCTGCACCTCCCCTGCTCACACTCTGTCTCTGTCTCTCTCTCAAAAATAAATAATAAACATTGAAAAAAGATTTTTAAAAAATGAACTCCATCCTTAACTGCTCAAGCCCAAAACCTTCTAGGCATCCTTGACTCCTTCTTTATTACCAATGCCATTCCACAGCCAAACTGTCAGGAAATCCCACCTCCAAAATGTACCTTCAAAATACATTTTGCTGCTTCAGAATCTTACCGCTGCACACCATCTCCACTGGCCTAAGCCGCCATCATCGCTCTCCTGAGTTTCTGCAAGAGCTTCTTCATTGATTTCCCTGTCAACCCTGCTATCATACATTTTCCTTAACCCCAGAGTGGAAATCAAATCATGCCACTCTTCTGTTCAAACCCCCCAAACTGAAGTTGTTTCAATGGGTTACAAGTTCCTCTGCAGCCTTCCTATCCTCTTAACTTAATACTTGCCCCTTATTTTTTCCACTGCAGCCACACCAGCTCTGTTGCTCTCCTTGAACGCAACCCACAGGCTCCCACCCCAGGGCCTTTACACCTACTGATCCTCTGCCCACAGTGCCTTTCCCTGAACATCAGCATGTCTCACCCCCTCATGTCCTCCATGTTAGAATATCATCTTTTCATCCCTGACCACCCTATTGACATTGAAACCCTCAACCCTGCAACCTACTTTCCACCTTCTCTGCTTTATTTTTCCATAGTGCACCTATCTCCTAGAATAGCACCTGATGCAGATTAGATGCCCAATAAATATGTCTCCCGTTGATGAAGAGCACAATTTCTGATCACATAATTTAATTTTTTAGGATGTTGATAGGTGTGAGCAAAAGAAATTTAACTAAATTATGCACATTTCTTCATACAAGTAATACAGAGATCCTTTAACGATTTGAGTGTATAGATTTATTTGACCTCCAAACTCCTTTGTCACATTAGTGTTTCTTGGAAAATTCTAGGCAGGTGTACCAAGTAGAGTAGGCAGTAGTGAAAGGAGAAGTCTGGTGAGCAAAGGAAAAAACATTTCTGTTTATACGCCAGCTCAAACTCACTGGCAAGAATTTCCTAGAGTGCCACATGGATAAGGATCCTGAGGATTTGACGAGAACAGGGACTGTGATCCATTAGTGATTTTGCACAGTGCACAAAGGAGGGAATGGCATCACAGGCTCTTGCCTTCCCTGCACATAGACTTTCCTCACAAATCCAGAAGGATCAATGAAATGGGATGTCCCACTTACTCTTCTACAGCCTTTATTTTCATAAGAAATGAATTTGACAAGAAATTTCAAGAGCAAAAAATTGCAAGGGCAAGAAATATGGAGAAGAAACTTTCAATAAAATCTCACAGGTCCCAATTCAAGACTGCTGAAAGCTGCTTTGTTTTGCTAATCAGTGGAGTAAAGCATGGTCAGTAAAGCATGGTCCTTAAAAAAAAAAAAAAAGAAAGGAAAAAAAAGCTCATGGGAATCTAGAGATACAGATGGAGAAACTAGCACCTCAATGTTTACCACCAGCTCCCCCATCAGTTACCCTCCATAGAAGTAGGCACCTTCTCCTCCATCTTCCATGAAAGACAGAGAGCAGTTGTTTTATTATTTTTTAATGTTTATTTATTTCTGAGAGAGAGAGACACAGAGCATGAGCAAGGGAGGGGCAGAGAAAGAGGGAGACACAGAATGTGAAGCAGGCTCCAGGCTATGAGCTGTCAGCACAGAGCCTGATGCGGGGCTTGAACCCACAAACCGTGAGATCATGACCTGAGCCAAGGTCGGACACTTAACAGACTGAGCCATTCAGATGCCCCAGAAAGCAGTTGTTTTAAAGATTCCATGCAAAGAACCCCACCAGGATTTTTCTGATCACAACAGAAACCCATGCAGTGTGGGACTAAGAAAAGAAAAGCTTGATTTCTCTTCAATATGAGTCTCAACTTTTGTAATTGAGTGTAACCGGTAAAACAGGCCCCATACAGACTCCAAAACATGCAGCACCCACTCATCCCAGACTGATCTGACCAAACCAGCATTCTGTGAGGCCACCAATTCAGACCTCTCCACTCAGGGCAATCATCACTCAGGCCCAGCCCACTTGGAAGCCCACCTAGAGAACACCACACAAACTGCAGGTAGATTAAAACCTATCTGTGAAAAACTCCTCCAAATCAATAACCAAAGACAATTCACCAGAAAACGGAAAGAATATGAAGACGCAAACTTCATGAAACCATATCCAAGTTGCCAATAACTCATGAAGAGGTTCAGACTCACTGGGAACAGGAGAAATGTGAAGGAAAATATCTCTCTATACTGTTGAGAAGATTCCTTCACCTGGCTAACTCCCACCCATCCTCCAGATCTCAGCTGAAATTCCTCTTCCACAGAGATGTTATTTTCTTTGTAGCTCTTATTACTGGATATGATGGATTTATAGATGCATTTGTGAGTTTAATTTCTGTCTTCCATGTAAGCCCATGGGCTCCATGAAGGGAGTAACAATGTCTGGTTTTGTTTTGTTTTTTCACCGCTCTGTCCCCAAGACTTAGAAGAGTGGCTGGCAACAGTAGATGCTGAATGAATATTTGTTCAGTGAATGAATGAAGGAAGCACAATTAATTATTTTCAGGAGCCTAGCATAGGATTTCAGCTCCATGTTCACAACACCAAGACAAACCAATCTCTCTTTGGAAAGTACACTGTATTAATGGGCACAATTGCTGCCTGACACTCGTACTGACCCAATCAAGTTCAAAGAGCAAGAGGAACAATAACTGTTCCAAACCCCACACACCTATCTGGAGATAAATGCAGGAGAATTACCTAACACCTTTGCATGGGGGTATCACTGGGGAGCCTGCTGATTTAATGTTCCTAAAAGGTGTAGCAGAGGATGCTACCGACGTATAGATTCTCCGGAAACTTAAGCCTTTAAATTCTACTGCACGGGGGCTGTCAGAAAGCAATATTTTGTGAGCTACAGATTCCAATAAAACTCACTCTGAGATGATGAAGCCTTCCTTGGTAGCCTAAGGGCTGATATATGAATAATCTGCCAGCATTATGCTGTGTCACTTAAATATTACTTTGGAGATTTGTCAGGAGAAAATTTAAGTAAAATTAAAGTTCAAATGGAAATGAAAAATTAAGGTATGATCAAAGCTATAATCTCATACTGGATTTAAAAAAAAACTGTAGAGAAAAGTCCCATTTAAGATTTCTTGTTTTGTATTTATGGATCCAAACTAAGGTATTCCCACTGTGCCTTGTTTAAAAGGCTGATATGCAGGGTTTGGGCCTCCCCCCACCCCTTATTTAGATTCTGAACCTAGCTCCAGGGGAAAAACAGCATCTCAGTTTCTATGGGCAATCCAATTTTAATCATTTTTGCTTTATTGGAATTTTCATAGGAGTCCAGGTACAAGAGATTCAGAATTAATCTAAGTCATAAACAAAGCAAAAATGGGGAGGAATGGAGTGAATGATAATTTAATGCCTATAAGGCATGGCTCCTTTTTCCTAAAATATGCAGTATGGTGTGGGATAGGAGAGGGGACCAAAGTACTATTTGGAATCAAGCCCCTCAAAGTCAGAAGCACACCTGAGGTTTATCTAAAACACGGGTGTCTGTGACTCCCACAAACAGCTTTTCTCCAGGGTTTCAGAATGTTCCCTGCTACTTATCAAACCGAGAGAAGCAGCTGTGATGGAGAGAGAGGTGACAGCAAGCAGAAGTCTGGAAGCCCCTGGAGAGAGACACAGCTTGACCGTGGAACTGAAATGCAGACTCCAAAAAGACTAGCATTTACCAGAGACTGAGCCCTCTGTGGCCTGTCTGCATATAATCCTCTGCCAATGTGGCTCATGTGCTACAGCATGACAGCAAATCCCAGAGGGAACAGGGATGATACCCAATGTGCCTTGTGCTGTAACGATCCGTCAACACCATGATGATCATATTAATGAAACTAGTGAAGCATCCTCTCTAGTTGAGACCAGCAGCGTCTCTGAGTCTAAGTTAAGGCAGCTTTTTCTGGAACCAAAAATAATAAATATTATTTTCTAACTTTAAGTTTTCTATATCAACCAAAAGGACAGTTAAAAAAAATCACACACAGCATACTGAAAAAAAATTATTAACCCAAAATAAGATGAGAAAAGAGAAATGGAGAAACAATGGATGAAAGATACAAATAGACAATAAAACACAAATGGTAGACTTCAACACAACTCTATCCGTAATACCATTAAATGTAAATGGCCTAAACACTTCATATGAAAGGTATAGTTTCATACATTGAATCAGAAAGCAAGATTAACTGTATGCTATTTATAAAAAACACAAGCAAGAGAGCAAGAAAGAACGTGCAAGACACAAGCCACAGTCATTATATAAATTTATCTCCACAGTAACATCCCATCACTTTTTCCATATTTTATTCATCAAAGGTGATTCATAAGCTTAGCTCACACTCAAGTGGAGGAGATTTTTAAAAAGTGTGAACACCAAGAGTCAGAGACAATTGGAAGCCATTTTAGAAGCTATCTAAACAAATCTAGCAAGAATGATCAGGGAAAAAGTAGAGGCAACACAAATTACCAGTATCAGGAATTGAAGAGGCAGTATCATTATAGATCATACAAATATTCAAAGGATAATAAGGAGATAAAATGAACAACAGTGTGTCAGTGAATACAACAACCTGGATGAAATGGATAAATTCCTTGAAAGACACAAGTGCCAAAGCTAACAAAAGAAAGAATAAATAGAAAATAATAATAGCCCTATATCTATTAAACAAATTGAATCCATAATTTAATATTTCCCCCCAAAGAAAAACCCAGTGTCTTCACTAGTAATTTCTATCAAACATTTAAGAAATAACATAAATATTTCCCACACTTTCAAAACATTTCTTACAGAAAATAAAAGAGAACACACCCAACTCATTTTATGAATCCAGTCACATACAAACAACAACAAAAAATCATACACCATATCATTCATGAACTTTGATGCAAAAATCCTTAATAAAATATTTGTATATTGAATCCAACGATATATAAAAGTGATACTGAGATTTACCTCAGGAAAGCATTGGTTGAATATTCAAAAAGCAATTAGTTTAATTAATCTCATTAAGATAAAAAAGGATAGGGGCGCCTGGGTGGCTCAGTTGGTTAAGTGTCCAACTTCGGTTCAGGTCATGATCTCATGCTTTGTGGGTTCAAGCCCCAGGTCAGGCTCTATACTGACAGCTCAGAGCCTGGAACCTGCTTTGGATTCTGTGTCTCCCTCTCTCTCTGCCCTTCTCCTGCTCGCTCGCTCGCTCTCTCTCTCTCTCTCTCTCTCACAAAAATAAATAAATAAATAAACATTAAAAAAGGAAGAATAAAAAGGAGAACAAATCATATGATTTTTCTCAATAGATGCAGGAAAAACATTTGATAAAATTTAACACCCGTTCTTTTTTAAAAAAAAAATTCTTCATCAAACTTGGAGTGCTTGGTGGCTTAGTAAGTTATGCATCTGACTTCAGCTCAGGTCATAACCTTACTGTTTGTGGGTTTGAGCCCCAAGTCAGGCTCTGTGCTGATGGCTCAGAGCCTGGAGCCTGCTTCCGATTCTGTGTCTCCCTCTGTCTCTCTCCCTATCCCCTGTTCATGCTCTCTCTCTCAAAATAAGTAAACATAATTTTTTTTTATTTTTATTTCTTTAATATGAAATTTATTGTCAAATTGGTTTCCATACAACACCCAGTGCTCATCCCAGCACGTGCCCTCCTCAATGCCCATCAACCATTTTCCCCCCCATCAACCCTCAGCTTATTCCTAGCTTTTAAGAGTCTCTTATGGTTTGCCTCCTTCCCTCTCTGTAACTTTTTTCCCCCTTCCCCTCCCCCATGGTCTTCTGTTAAGTTTCTCAGGATCCACATATGAGTGAAAACATACGGTATCTGTCTTTCTCTGTATGACTTATTGCACTTAGCATAACACTCTCCAGTTCCATCCACATTGCTACAAATGGCCATATTTCATTCTTTCTCATTGCCAAGTAGTATTCCATTGTATACATAAACCACAACTTCTTTATCCATTCATCAGTTGATGGACATTTAGGCTTTCCATAATTTGGCTATTGTTGAAAGTGCTGCTGTTAACATTGGGGTACAAGTGCCCCTATGCATCAGCACTCCTGTATCCCTTGGGTCAATTCCTAACAGTGCTATCGCTAGGTCATAGGGTAGATCTATTTTTAATTTTTTGAGGAAACTCCACACTGTTTTCCAGAGCGGCTGCACCAGTTTGCATTCCCACCAACAGTGCAAGAGGGTTCCCGTTTCTCCACATGAGGAGTGACATTGAGCATCTTTTCATGTGCCTGTTGGCCATGTGGATGTCTTCTTTAGAGAAGTGTCTATTCATGTCTTCTGCCCATTTCTTCACTGGATTATTTGTTTTTCGGGTGTGGAGTTTGGTGAGTTCTGTATAGCTTTTGGATACTAGCCCTTTGTCCAATATATCATTTGCAAATATTTTTTCCCATTCTGTCGGTTGCCTTTTAGTTTTGCCTGCTTCTGATTCTGTGTCTCCCTCTTCCTCTCTCCCTGTCCCCCCACTCATGCTCTGTCTCTCTCTCTCAAAATAAATAAACATAAATTTTTTTAAAAAAAATCCTCATCAAACCAAAAATAGAAGGAAGCTTCCTCAATCTGATTTTTTAAAATGTCTATTTTAAAAACCTATAGAGAGGCGCCTGGGTGACTCAGTCAGTTAAGCATCTGACTTCAGCTCAGGTCATGATTTGGCAGTTCATGAGAACGAGCCCCACATCAGTTTTTGTGCTGACAGCTCAGAGCCTGGAGCCTGCTTCAGATCCTGTGTCTCACTCTCTCTGCCCCTCTCCTGCTTACACTTTGTTTCTCTCCCTCTCTCTCTCTCTCCCTCAAAAATAAACATTAAAAAATATTTAAACCTATAGATAACATCATATTTAATGATAAAATAATGAATATTTTTCTCTTAAGGTCAGGAATAAAGCAGGATTTCCATTATCAACACTTCTATTCAACATCTTACTGAAAGTCCTAGTTAGTGCAATAAGGCAAAAAAATACATATAAATAAAAGGCATAAAGATTATAAGGGAAAGAAGTAAAACTGTAATTATGTGCAAATGACATTACTTTCTACATAGAAAAACCTACTAAATCTACAAACAGCTCACCAGAAGTAATGAGTTTAGCTTATTTCTATGTATAAGGTTAATCAGTAAGTCAATTAAATTTTTATATACTAGCAATGAACAAGTGGAAATAAACTTTTAAAATTTAAAATAGTATCAAAAGACATCAGATAACTAGGAAGAAGAAAGATTTATAAAACCTCTACACTGAAAACTACTTAAAGAAGACCTGAATAAATGCTTAGATATAACATGTTTGTCACGTTTTAACAGTCTGCCCCCATTGATTTATAGATTCAATGCATTCCCAGATACAATCTCAAAAGAGTTTCCGGTGAAACTCAAGCATCTTGTTCTAAAACATGTTTGGAGGGGGTGCCTGGGTAGCTAATCAGTTAAGCATCCAATTCTTGATTTAGGCTCAAGTCATCATCTCATTGTTCGTGGGTTCGAGCCCCACATCAGGCTCCATGCTGGCAGTGCAGAGTCTACTTGGGATCCTCTCTCTCTGCCCCTCCCCTGCTCACACACACACTCTTTCTCAAAATTAATAAAGTTAAAATAAAATAAAGGGGTATTGGGGTGGCTCAGTTGAGCGTTTGACCTCAGCATTGATCATGGTTTCGAGGTTCCATGAGGTCGAGCCCCATATCAGGCTTGCTGCTGTCAGCATGGAGCCTGCTTCAGATCCTCTGTCCCCCACTCTCTCTGCCCCTCCCCTACGCACTCTCTCAAAAATGAATAAAAATTTAAAAATAAATAGATTAATTAATTTTTAAAATGTATATGGACATGCAAGCCACCTGGAAGAGCCAAAACAATCTTGAAAAACGAGAACAAAGTTGGGACACTTACACTTCCTGATTTCAAGACTTAATATGAAGCCATAGGAACCAAGATAGTGTGGTATTCATAAAGATGGACAATAGATCAATGGAACAAATTAAAGAGTTCAGAAGAAGGCCCACACAAATATGATCAATTGATTTTTGACAAGTCAATTCAATGAGGAAAGGAAAGCCTTCTTAACAACTGGTGATGGAACAAGTACATATCCATAAGGAAATAAAAGAAACTCTGACCTCGACTTCACACCATACAGAAAAATTAATTTGAGATGGATCAGAGACCTAAACACAAGCTTCAAATCATAAAGCTTCTATGAAAACACACACACACACACACACACACACACACACAAGGGAATACCCTCAAACCTTGGGGTAAGCAAAGTTTTTTAGAACCCAAAAAACACTACCAAAAAAGGGGGGAAATGATAAGTTGGGCTTCATTAAAATTTTAAAATGGCTGCTTACCAAAAATGGCTACTCACCAGTAAGAAAAGAAAAAAGAAAAATTTTCAATACATGTATCTGACAGTGGACCATTATCCAGAATATGTAAAGAACCCCTACAAATCAATTTAACAATAAACAATAAACAATTCAATTTAAAAATGGACAGACATTGACATAAACTTTCCACTAGAAGATAAGTGGCCAATAAGCCCATGAAAAACTGTTCAACATTATTTCATCATCAGGGAAATGCAAAGTGAAACCATAATGAAACACCATTTCACCTTGTCTGAAATGACTGTGATAAAAAATAATGACAATACAGATATTGGTGAGGTTGTGGAACAACTCACTCTCCTACATTGCTATGGGAATGAAAATAGTATAACCACTTTGGAAGATTGTCTGGCAACTTCTTATAAAGTTAAACACACATCTACCCTATGACCCACCAATTCTACTCCTGGGTATTTACTGAAGAGAATGCAAGTATGTGTCCACACAAAGATTTGAAAATAATTGTTCATAGAAGTTTTATTCAGAATAACCAAAAATTGGAAACAAATTCCCATTTACTTGTTGATGGATAAAAAAATTATGGACTACTCATACAATAGACTACGCCTCATCAATAAAATATAAAAAGGGAAGAACTGTTGATACGCACAACAGAGATCAGTCACTAAACCATTTTGTTGTGTGAAAAGAGCCGGGTCAGGGCGAGGGTGCAGGAGGAGAACATATTGTATGAGTTCATTTCTATGGAGCCCAAGAACTCACAAACTTAATCTATGGTGATGAAAATGAGAACAGTGATTGCCCCAAGATGTGATAAGAGTGTGTGGACAGAGTCACAAGAGGACTTTCTAGGGTGATGGAAACATTCTACATCTTGTTTACAATGATGGTTACATGGATATATACATTGTCAAAATTCATCAGATTGAACTCTTGGGATCTGTGCATGTTTTCCTGTATGTTTTTTTTAAAAATCACATAGTACACATGACTCCAGATTTCTCAAACTCAGTCCAATCTGCACTCTGCAGAATACTGAATTTTCCAACACTCACTTTCTGAGTTTTTCCCAACAAGCCAGTCCCTGGCATACCCTGTAGTCTTCGTGAACGTTTCCAGCCAATTATGTAGGACCAGATTGTCACAAGTGGTAACAAAGGTCTTTACTTTCCAGCACTCTAGAAAACCAAACCCCGTCATTTTGAGACTTAGAGACACTAACACTCCTCCCCAAGATTTTATCTTACTATTGCTTCAAAATTAAACATACTGCCTGTGTTATACCTCTCACTACTGAAGTTACAAAACCAGCCACCTACAGTGTGTTTTGTTTGAACCGCATAGCATTTTTTTAATTTGAGCCAGATAATTAGAAAATTTCACACAAAACCCAAACTTCCAGATTTTCTTAAACCATCAGTAGGTCCAGCAATAATCAACTGGTGTGCTAAAATATGGCAGCCCTCTTTTCAAAAGGCAGTTGATCATTCTTTTATTTAAATGTATTTCTTTTTAAAGAACTCATTTCCTGTTATGCCTACAAAAAATATATATTCAATAGTAACATAACAGTATTTTTTTCTAGCTGGAACTTGTCAGCTACAGAAAAGTCCAGGCTGCACTCTGCTTTATGTTTCAACGTTTATTTATTTTTGGGACAGAGAGAGACAGAGCATGAACGGGGGAGGGGCAGAGAGAGAGGGAGACACAGAATCGGAAACAGGCTCCAGGCTCCGAGCCATCAGCCCAGAGCCTGACGCGGGGCTCGAACTCACGGACCGCGAGATCGTGACCTGGCTGAAGTCGGACGCTTAACCGACTGCGCCACCCAGGCGCCCCTGCTTTATGTTTAAAAGAGAGAATACAAAGTGTTGATGACATATTAGTAACTAATAGAGTCCGTTCTTGATAAAGACTTAAAGAGGAGAGAAAATTAAAAAGGGAGTAATTTTATCACACTGCAACTTAACTATTATTTAATGCCAAGTGTGTGTAGCACCTACAAGCAGCTCCTGGTCTACCTAAAATCACCCTGCATGCAACCAGTAACATTTACCCTGAAGTGAGAAATACTGGCCTCAAGTCCAAATTCCTCTATTGAACTGTAAGCTCCCTGAGGACCAGGGATGATGTGTCTTAGTGATTTTTACATCTCTGGAACCAAACACAATATCTGGCTTAGAAAATTAACATAATTTTTCATTAAATGGACTCATTGGGTACTGGTTATATAAACTTCTGTCAAAAGGGAAACTGGAATGCAGTGGAGATGCAGACTTTTAAAACAGCATGGGAGCGGTCTTCTACTCTGCTAATGGAGAACTTCAAGTGCAGAAAAGACCAAAGTTGCAGAGGCCACCAGGAACATAGTCTTTCTAAGACATCTTGAACTCAGGTAAAGACATCACTTTTTATAAAATGCTACACCCAACTTAAACATCCATCTAATTTATAATTTAGTGCATGCTTCAGACAGGTCTAACTGGTTAAAGGATTTGGGGCCCAGGGCTAGATCACCAAGGTGGAATGAAGGAGCTATCTTTGAGAACAGCATAGAAACACCTCAGGAGAACTGTGGGGCACAGAGGGAGGTGCCTTTCATAGCCAGGATACCAATGACCAGTAATGACCTAATAATATTAGCAATGGTAAGTAACAATGACATTAATATTTAGTAAGCCTTTATCTGCACCAAGTGATTTTCATGCATCCTCTCATCTAATCTTCACTCTAATCCTATGAAATAGGAAGCATAATTATTCCCACTTTACATATGGAAAACTCTAACAGACTCTCACCTCCTGGTATCATACATTTGTGTAATCCTTTCCATGAGTGTAGGTAGGAGCTGTGACTTGCTTCTAACCAACAGAATATGGCAAAGGGGATGGCGTGTTTGTGATTATAAACCTGTCTTGCTAACAGACTGTTTGGCTGACTTTGGAGAAGCATGATGCCATGCTGTGAGCTATCATCCTGAGAGGCCCATGTGGCAAGGAGTTGGGGGAAGCCTCCAGTCAATAACCCACAAAAAACTGAGGCCCTGAGTCTGGGAGCATGCAAGGAACTGAACACTGCCAACAAACACATGAGCTCAGAACCAGACCCAGACCCAGCCTCAAGATGAGAATGGAGCCTGGTCAATATCTTGAATTGCAGCTTTGTGAGATCCTGAGCAGAGGACCCGGTCAAACTGCACCTTCACTCCTGACCCAAAGAAGCTGTGCCCGAATAAATGTGTGTTGTTTTTAAGTGTGTGGTAATATTGTTATACAATAATAGGCAACTAATACAAAAACCGAGGCGTCCATAATTTGCAGAACTAGGAAGATGTACAACTTGGATTTAAACCTGATTTCAGAGTTGTGCTCTCAGCCTCCCCAGGGAGACCTGCCCTGAGAGAAAGTTATGCAGGGCTGTGATCACTCTCCTCTTTCTGCCTAAGAGTTTCTGATACACATGTCAAACGTGTGAGCCCTGCTACCCATGCCAAATGTGTCTGTGATGAGTGAGGGAACATTGTGTCCTCCCCTGCTTCACTGAGAGTTCCACAAAAGAAGGACAGCTTGTGTCTTGTTCATGCTATAGCCACAGAGCAACAGCCTAGTAGCTGATACACAGAGGGGCTTTATTGTGAAACAAAAGACAGGGCAAACAGCGGAAAACCTAAGAGTTTGCAGAAACTGTTCTCGGATCATCATGCACATAATAGTCACCTGGGGTGCTTGTTAGATATGTACAGTCTTAGGCCCTATCCCTAAGATTCTGACTTGATAGGCCAGACTTGGAGATGAAAAAGCTACACAGTTAACAAGGATCCCAGGGCATCTGATGCAGCTCATCTTTAGACTGCATTGTAAAAAAACAAAAAAAAAATGTTAAGGAAAATGGAAAGGCAGAGCCATGCTAGAAGCTAGAAGTGAACACAAGACATGAAAGGGTCAATTCCAAAAGGAGAGTCTTAAGCAGAAGTTCTCAGTCCTGACTGCACATTAGAATCACTCAGGAACCTTTTTTTTTTTTTTTTTAAGTAGGCTTCACACCTAGTATGGAGCCCAAGGTGGGGCTTGAACTCACAACCCTGAGATCAAGACCTGAGCTGAAATCAAGAGTCAGATGCTTAACAAACTAAGCCACCCAAGCACCCCTCTTGGGAACTTTTAAAATGAAAATCCAAGCTCCGCTCCCCAGACCACTCACTTCTGAACCTTTATGGGTAGAAGAATATGGGTATCAGGTTTTTTTTTTAAATTGAAGTAAAATTTATATAACAAAAAGTCACCATGTTAAAGTGTATATACAATTCAGCGTCATCTAGTATATTTACAATGCTGTGTGCAATCACCACCTATATCCTAGTTCCAAATCATTTCCACCATGCCAAAAGGAAATCTCATACCCATATGACAGTCAGTCCACACCACCCTCCCCTCAGCCCTGGCAACCTGCTTTCTGTCCCAATGGGTTTGCCTATTCTCGAAATTTCATATGAATGGAATCACAATATATACAATAAACAGACAAAGGGTGGAAACAACCTAAATGTCCCTCGGCAGATGAAAGGATAAACTAAATGTGACATATCCATACAATGGAATATTATTAAGCCATAAAAAGGAATGAGGTACTGATACATGCTACCATGTAGATGAACTGTGAAAATATCGCACTGAGTGAAAGAAAGTGGCAGCATTTTTTAATGTTCCCAGGGGATTCCAAGGTGCAGCCAAGGTTGACACCCACTGGTCTAAGCAATAGATATAGTTCTGGCTGAGTTAAATCAGACAGGGGAGGGAGGGACATTTCACTGAAGATGACCATTTGTGGGTGCCCCAGCAACTGCAGGGATGGGGGTGAGGCGTGACTGCAGCACCCCAGTCTTAGCATATGGTTACACAATTTAGCTCCTCTCGATCCTCAGCCACTCGATACGTTTCCTGGGTTCTCCAGTTCTAAAACACCGGAGGCCAAGGAACCCCATGAGTGGTCATTTGGATGTACATAGAGACCAGCCTTGATGCAGCCATGGGCCCAACTTAACTTTCCAAATTCCACCTGAAATTTGACTTGCCACTTCCAGAAAACCCAAAGCTCTGTCCCAAAGTCAAAGTGGGACACCCCTCCAGAATTCACTTAAGAGGAATAAGCTTCCAAAAACTACTCTGATGTGCATACCAAACCAGAATCATCCCTGCTGACCTCTTCCCAATCAGGGGAAGCGACAGTGTTGGCACTCAAGTCTACTTGCATCACGTTTTAATGGAAAATATGGTCATGTCACACACCCCACACTGGAGCTATGGCTTAATAACATGACTATTAGTACACGCTTTTCACAGCTAGATTAAACCCAGGAAAATCAGCAGTGA
This sequence comes from Felis catus, assembly GCF_018350175.1. NCBI lineage: Eukaryota > Metazoa > Chordata > Mammalia > Carnivora > Felidae > Felis > Felis catus. The sequence goes on from NC_058383.1 coordinate 36,796,214, forward strand.
AAATCCCAGTGACATTTCAGCCAAATGATTTGGGGGAAAACCAACAGAGGTGCCCCTTAACTCTGCCTTCTCTGAACAAAGGGGTTCAGCTGGCAATGCCAAATGTGCTTACTGCTGGGGTCTTTCAAATTGAAGCAAGCTGAGCATCAACTGTCCTTCAGCCCCAGGTCAGAAGTAGATTTAGACCAAAATAATAACACTGGCACAAATCTGAATAGACTGAACTCCCCCACAGCAATCCAGATTATTTTAATATGCATTCTCGGTGGCATAGTGTATTTCTCACAAAAGCAAATGAACATGCCCCTGCAATGAATTAAAACAAAGAATTAATAAGTTCAAGATATGAGTGGGGGGGGTGAGAGTTGCTGACTGTACAAGAACACACTGCAGATGGTATTTCAAAGTCTAGACATCTCCATAATAAACGCCAACACTCCTGTTCGCAAAGAGACCTCAGACAATCTCAGACTGGAGGATCCACTGGGAGATTTGTCTCAAGCTTTTTGCTCCCACCCTTCCTCTCCAGACCTCCAGCCACCCACCCACATTCAAAGGGCATGTCTTGTAGACTTTACCAAGTAAATCTCTCTGGAATCCATTCATTGCTCTGCCAACCCTCTGACATCATCATAAACCAAGGCACATCCTAAGGGGTCTCCCCATTTCTCCTGTTCCTTGTTACCATATTTACTTCACACAGTAACCAAAGTAATATTTTCAGAATGCACATCAAACAGATCATGCTCTTTCAGTGACTCCCTATTGCTCTATGGATTAACAATTAAAAGAGCTCATCTTTAGTGAGCATGGATTATCTCATTTCATCCTTATGATGGCCTTTTTCTCACAAATGAGAGGTTAAAGTGGGATGCCCAAGGTGACACAGCTAGCTAGTGTAAAACTCCAATGCCTTAACACGAGACCTATTGTGATCCAGCCCCTCCCTTCTCCAACCTCACCACTTCATGCTGTCACTAGCCTTCCAGACTCTAGCCACACTAACCTCTTTGAAGCCCTGCTAATTAGCTGCATTCCTTTTGACCTCAGAGCCTTCACATGTGCTCTTCCTCACCCTGAAATGCCGTTCCCACGCTTCTTTATCTGGTTAACACATATCCACCCTCCAGGTCTTCCCTTAAGCGTATTCTCACAAAGGAAGAATTTACTATTTTTATTGAAATATAATGCACATCCCAGACAATTCACCCACTTAGTGTGTAAAATTCAATGGTTTTTAGTATATACACAGAGTTGGGTAACAAGCACCACAATCAATTTTAGAACTTATTCATCACCACCTAAAAGAAACCCTGTATTCACTAGCAGTCATGTTTCAATTCCCTCTCTCCCAGCCCCTGGCAATAACTAATCTTTCTGTCCCTATGGATATGCTTATTGTGGACACTACATATAAATGGAAGCATGCAATATGTGGCCTTTTGTGTCTGGTCTCTTTCACTCAATATAATGTTCTCAAGTCTCTCCATGTTGCAGCCTGTATCAATGTGTCATTCCTTTTTATGAACAAATAAGAGTCCATCATATGGACAGGCCACATTCTATCTATCCATTCATCAGTTGATAAACATTTGGGTTTTTCCCACTTTTTGACTATTAAGAACAGTCCTGATATACCACGTGTGTGCACATTTTGTGTAGGCATGTTTTTGTTCCTCTGTAGTATACTTAGGAGCAGTGTTTGGGTCATATGATAACTCTGTATTTAACCTTTTGAGGAGCTTCTGTTTAAGGAAGCATTTCCTTGCCCTCCAAGACTGAGGTTCCCTCTCCTCATTTGTGTATTCTCTTCACACCCTTTACTTCTCTTTCAGAGCAGTTCTGACAAATCTATCAATGACCCTGGTAACTCTCAGCTTAAAGCCCATAACTCCCTCTAGACCATCAATGTCCAATAGAAATACACTGCAGCCACGCATTTACTTTTATATTTCAGTAGAGGTTACATTTTTTAAAGAGTAAAACAGAACAGGTGAAGGTAATTTTAATAATATCATTTACTTAATCAAATTTATCCAAAATAACATTTCAGCATGTATTAAATATTTTTTAAATATTAATGAAACACTTTACATTATTTTTTATATTAGGTCTTCAAAACCTAGTGTGTATATTTTTACACTTCCTGCACATCTCAGTTTGTACTCCCCACATTTCAAGGGCTCAAAACCACACATGGCTAGTGGCTACCTTCCTGGAAGGTGCAGCTCTAAACTGTTCACTCCCTGAGGGCAGGAACTCTGCCAGCTCTTGCCAATTATTGGATTCTCAGCCCCTGGTACAGTGGCTAGGATGTAACAGCTATCCCATGAATATCTACTGAATACTGAACAAATGAATCCAACCCAACTTCCACTCCTCCAAAAGTACTTTAAAAAATTCAACAGGCATACCGGTCCACCTGGTATCTTCAGCAACTTGAATTTGTTTTAAAAAAGGGAATGAAATGTGGGACTCCTGTATGCAATACTGTGGGTTACAAGGACTTTCTACTCTACAGGCAAATAGTGTCTTTGTTGAAATCAGAACCAATTTCACACAGAGATTTTTAAGGGTGGCTATGTTTTATTTTATGATGCGTGATCCACTTTGAAAGTATGAAGTGCCTGTCTGGGGAAGCCTATTTAATTTCTTCCCTTTATTAAGAATGTTGGCTAATATTATTATAAAGGGAAGTAGCTCCAACAAGTGGGTGCACACACGTGCACACAGGTAAACACACACACACACACACACACACACACACACACACACACACACACACACCTCATGAGTCCGTGGGGCAAATGAATCTAAGAGCAGCTTCCTAACAGTCAGCCCTCTTTGTGGTGAGGAAATAATAACAAGCATGTATATGTCTGTATATATTCAACCATTCCCACTCTGCAAAGTTCAAATCTACAACTGATTTACTTCCTGGGTTCCTGAAACCAGGTTTGTAAAAATTACTCAGGAATGAAATGAGGTCAAGCATTGCCCCTTAAGGACACAGGACAAGGCAAGTCAGCCACAGTCAGCACAGAGCTGGCCACACGTGACCACACCTAGACCTGTGGGACAGCAATGCCCTCCCATGGTCCTTCCCCAGCCAGGTCCCCATTCCCTGGGCTGCAGCCAGAAGCATTCAGGCACAGGTGCACTAAGCAAGTATTGCTGAATTTTATCGGTGGTTAGAGGGTTGTAGTCAATTACAGTGCATTAACGGACCTACCTCTTCACATGCTCTCCATCCAGGCCCTTTGCCATATGACTTCGTAGTTCTTCCCACTAAAGAGTCAGAATGGACTTCTCCAACCCTTGATGTTGGGTTTAGTCATGTGTCTTGCTTTAGCCAATGGAATGTTGGTCTGCAATATGAGACCAAAAACTTGAAAACTGGCTGCTCAATCCTTCTTGTTTTCTTCTGCTCATATCAGCAGGATGAGAACATACTCAGGTGAGCCTATTGGTCCCAGGAGAAGACAAGAGCTCCTGATCCCAGAAGCAGAGCAGAGCTTCCCAAATGTACCCTGCCTAGATCAACCCACCCTGAGCTGACACATATCCACAGAAAATAGACAGTTGTTGTATTAAGCCACTAATTTGGGGTGGCTTGTTACACAGTACTTCTGTGGCAATAGCTAACTGATACAAGAGTCACTGTCCCTTATCTCTATAGGTTTTAACAAATATGAACAAATAACTCTGTGGGGATCCTACAACCGTCATTATTTACAACAAAGTGAATTGGAGAACTAGTTTGGCCCTGACACTTATCAGTTACCTGCCCAGAAACTGGTTATTCTTTTCTTCTTCTGCATCAACACAGCCCCTATTTTACTCAGGTACTGAGCTGCCTTGTCTCTTAGAAAGTGTTGGCCTGGCCCCAGGAAATGGTTTAAGCAGGGTTTGGCAAACTATAGCCCAAGGACCAAATCTGGCCCACTGACTGTTCTTGTAAGTAAAGTTTTATTGGAACAAAGCCATACCCCTTTGTTTATGCATTTTCTATGACTGTTTTCAAGCTACAATGGCAGAACTGAATAGCTATAACAGAGACCGTCTGGACGAAGAAGCCTGAAATATTACCATTTTTTATTTTTAAAAAAGTGTTTTCCATTACCTAGTCTAAGGCTTAGATTCTAAGTTAATCATGTTACTCAAATCCCCCTTTGCCCTGGTTATTTTAGGACTGGTCCTGAGACTCCATGCTGACTGTTGTATTGAGGTATTTCCCTCCTCCACTTCCTGTCATCCCAGGACTGAGGTGGCTGAGATGCAGGAACTCTGCTGGAATTTGCTGGCAGAGATTTTAGTATAGAAAAGTGCAAGGAGACTCTGCCCCTTCATTCTTGCCTTTGTGTGTTGTCATGTAAGGACTTCATATTTGGATTGTGGCAGCCTCCATGACCATAAGGAGAAAGGCAAGAGCATCACAGGAAAGTCAACAAGAAACTCGTTGTCTCAAGCTCTTCATTTAGCAAACCGTGGAATTGGTTGTCTCTGGTCTTAGTACGTGAGACAGTGAACCCCTGTTGTTCAAGATGTGTGGCTGGTCACTTGCCGGCCGGCACTGCCAGAGGCAGGTCCTCCTGGCCCCAAAAAGCCTAGAGTCTGTGCAAGGGACCAAGGAGGTAAAACCCCGCCACCACGATTTAGGCAAAGTAACCCATCCACTAATACCTGAACTTCACCTGATAGAGTCAGCATTTCCTTGGTGTTGCCAACCAGATCAACTTGTCCTCTCACAAAAGGGGTGGGGAGAAGCATGGAAGGTCCTGTCTCTGCTCATGCCTGCAGAGTCAGAGGTGACACTGGACCTTCCTTCCTCTATGGGCCAAAGAGAAGAAATCGAGGACAGTGTCAGGCAGGAGAGAGGCAGCAACGGAACTGGTATTTATGGGGCTTTGGTCTGTGAACCAATTGAAACTGCATTCCTAGACATTAGGTTTAAGAATGGAAACTTGGAGTCATGTCTGCTAGCATTCTCCTTCCCTCCAAACCAGAGGGAATAAATGTTGCTCTACCACGCCTGGGTGTAAGAAATGTCACATTCCTATTTCTGTAATTCCAGTTAAATCTTGTCTGAGTCCCTGTGTGCCTGGCAGGTGGGGAATTCAATCTTGTCATTACTGGGGCTCTTTCCCTTCTCCATGAGTTTACATAAGAACATAACCTTACACATTGTTGGAAAGCCAGACAGGAACTAGGTCCCTGGAGTTCTCCATTATTGCAGCTGCTCCAAGTCTGTTAACCGTTTGGGGGCCATATGCTAAAAGAGGACCCTCATATGGTCATTCTACTGATCACAGGCTTGGCCACAGGACGCTTGCTATAGTAGGTCTCCACTATATATGCAAACTCCAAAATGCCTTCTCTTAATCTCAGCTTCCCCTGAGACCAAGCCACTCTTACTTTTTCACCCCTAAACACAAATGCCAGCTCCTCTCCAACACTCCAAACTTTAGCAATGATTCAGCTAAATCCTCCTCAATGGACCCCAGGCACCAAAGCTCTTCACCTTACCTCTTCAATGAGACAATGCAGGGATATCTGAGATCTTCAGAAGCCCAATCATGTTCACTCATTTAGGGGAGGGGGAGTTCTGAGAGTAGGAACTACACTCTCTTGTTCAAGTGCTATGTTTATCTTGCTCACCACTATAACCTCGGTGCCTGGCACAGAGTAGGTGCTATTAAGGCTGGCACATAGTAGGTGCTATTAGTGTCTGTTGAACTGAACTCTTGAAGTTGAAGCCATCAACAGAAACCTGCCAAGCAACAGGATGGAAAACCAACCAATAGCAACAACAAAATTCAAGCAATCATAGCTTTGGGCTCTGAACACATAGGGCACCAGCCCAAGTTTAGGCAATTTTAATACAATAGTCATTTTGCCTCCAAACAAATTGGCATCAGCTCCAGAAGCCTCCTTCTGCCTCTTAAAGAGAGCCAGTTTCTTTTTCTTTAAGTATGCAGCATTACTCCCCAGGGTTGCAAAGGAGTATCCACCCCGCTACCACCAGCCGACGACTGCAGCCAATTGCCCAAGGTCTGATGTTTAATTATTATCTTTTAGTAGAAAAAACAAAATAACATCCACATCAATCTATAGCTATCATCACTTTATAGAAGCCAGATCCCATTTGTGGAAACTTTTGCACAACGAGAACAAAATAAAGGGACAAGAACTCAGAGTCCCCAGAGTTATCCAGGAAGGAGGAGGTAAACAGAAAAATGCAGTGGTAAAGCAAAGTGAGAGAGGTCAATGAGTTGGCCAAGACCAAGTAGGAAGTGATGTGGCCCTCTCCATGTCCCCAAATATCAAACAAAGTCAACAAAACCCATCAAAGCTTTGTGTGAATGGTTTACACTTGTGGAAATCAAAGCAGGAACCGAGTTTCTTGCCAGCAGAGGGGGGTGGATAGAGGCAGCAAACATGTACTCGAGTGCCCAGGAGGCTTGGGTGGCCCTGAGATACTGAGCCCTCACCCAAATCTCAACAGAAATGTAGGGTAGGGATTGAGACATCCATGCACCACAGAATTTGTGGGCTGAGCGCAATAGTTCCTGAGCCAATGCCCCTGGGACATCTCCCGGAGTCACCCCTTCCTACTAGGTTTTCAAAAAGATCCTTCCCTAAAACCTCAGTTCCTCAACTCTAAAGCAGAGGTCATATTACATATCTTATCAGGAAGTTATGGTGAGATTAAGAGATGATGAGAGTAAAGGTGTTCAGCACAGCACCTAGAATATGAAAGCTCTCCATAAATATGAGTCATCTCCACCTACACCTCTAGATCTCAGAAGACAGAAGGATCCCCATGGACAAACTTGGCCCCAACTTGCACTTGTTGTCTACATTTCTTTTACATTTTTTTTTACATTTCAATCATTTTTTATATGTTCACAGATATGTACAACCATCACCAGAGTCAATTTTAGAACATTTCATCACCTCAAAAAGAAGTCCTAGATCCCAGCACCTGGGTGGCTCAGTCAGTTAAGCGTCTGACTTCAGCTCAGGTCATGATCTCACGTCAGGCTCTGTGCTGACAGCTCAGAGCCTGGAGCCTGCTTCAGATTCTGTGTCTCCCTCTCTCTATGCCCCACCCCTTCTCTCTCTCTCTCTCTCTCTCTCTCTCTCTCTCTCTCTCTCTCTCAAAAATAAATACACATTTTTAAAAAGTCCCATGTCTCCCTCTCTCTATGCCCCACCCCTTCTCTCTCTCTCTCTCTCTCTCTCTCTCTCTCTCTCTCAAAAATAAATACACATTTTTAAAAAGTCCCATACCCTTTAGCTATCACCCCATACCATTCCCCCCACCCCAGGCATAAGCAACCACTAATCTACTTACTGTCTCTATAGATTTCCCTATTCTAGACTTTTATATTAATGGAAGCATATAATATGTGACCTTATTGTGTATTGTTTCTTTCAGCATAATGTTTTCACGGTGCATCTATGACATAGCAGGTATCAGAACTTCACTCCTTTTTATGGCCACATAATATTCCACTGTGTGGCTATACCACATTTTGTTATCTATTCATCTGTTGATGGGCATTTGAATTATGTCTCCCTTTTGGCTATCATAAATGATACTACTCTAAACATTCATGCATAAGTTTTTGTATGGACCCCTGTTTTCATTTCTGCATAGACATATCTCCAAGGAAGATATATAAATGACCAACAATACATGAAAAGATGCTCAACATCATTTGCCATTGGAAAAATGCAAATCATAACCACAATGAGATACCACTTCATACTTACTAGAATGACTAGAATCATACATACTAGGGTGACTACACAATAACAATGGTGGTGAGGATGCAGAGAAAGTAGAACAC